>NC_043717.1:94502285-94535349 GCF_006229205.1 Suricata suricatta
CCGATGTCTACCCCCCACTCAATTATTTTTGCCTGAGCACAGAGCCTGACACGGGGCTTGACCCCATGAACTGCACGACCATGACCTGAGCCAAGATCAAGAGCCAGACACCGAACTGACTGAGCCACAGAGGCACCTTTAGAATGTTTTGTTAAGAATGATAGCCACCATGGCAACATGGTAGGGGGACCCAAAGTTCTTGCCGACCCCCAAAGGCCTTGCTGATTAATATCGGGAGTGACTTTCCCCCTTATTCTGGCCCTAAAATATGCAGATTGCACCTTGTGGAGGAACTTATTATAGGAATTTCTTCTTTTGTGATTATAGGAGCAAATATTGCATTTCCTGAGAAGTCTGTCTTACTTCCTCTCAAGAAAACAGGCTATTGACCCCTGCTCACAAATAACTAACTTTTTAAAAAAAATTTTTTTAATGTTTTATTTATTTTTGATACAGAGAGAGACAGAGCATGAGAGGGGGAGAGGCAGAGAGAGAAGGAGACACAGAACCGGAAGCAGGCTCCAGGCTCTGAGCTAGCTGTCAGCACAGAGCCTGACGTGGGACTCAAACCCATGACCATGAGATCATGACCTGAGCTGAAATCGGAGGCTTAACCAACCAAGCCACCCAGGCACCCCGACAAATAACTAACTTTTGCCTCTACTATGCTAAAACCTTGTCTTGTATTTAAATGCTGAAGATACCTTCCTCCCCCATATGATAAGCATCTAAATCACCTACATCAATCACTATTGATAAAGATTATGCATGAGTCTTCTCCCAATCTGTGTTCTGAGAAATTTTTACATACCAAAGAAATTTGTCATCAGAAATCATTGTCTAAGGCAAATGCTACTTCTGTGCTGGGCCCCATACATTTTTTACCATAAATAAAGCTGACTCTCAGTCAGAGCAAAGATGCCTGCTTGATGACCAGAAAGAAACTCTTGGCTCTCTCATTCCCTCCCCCTTTCACTGACAACGTCCATCCTTCAGGAAGCCCTGAACCTGCTGGGGCTGGATTCCAACACAGGATTACCCTGATACTAAAGCCAGACAAAGACACTACAAAAACCCTGCAAACCAATATCCCTGATGAAATTTGATGCAAAATTCCTCAACAAAACACTAGAAAACTGAATTCAACAGCACGTGGAAAAGATTATACACTACGGCCAGACTGGGTTGATACTTAGAATGCAAGGATAGTTGAGCATATGAAAACCAACCAACATAATACACCACATTCACAAAATGAAGGATCAAAAAACTGCAAAACTATCTGAGTTGAACTATAAAAAGCATTTGACAAAATTCAACACCCTTTCATGAGAAAAACAATCAACAATCTAGGAACAGAAGGAAATTACCTCCAGTATAACAAAGGCTATAGCTAACATCATATTCAGCTGTGAAAGACTGAACACTTTTCCTCTCAGATCAGATTAAAGTCAAGGATGACTACTCTTGCCACTTCTGTTCAACATAGTACTGAAAGTCCTACCTAGAGTAATTATGCAAGAAAAAGAAATAGGAGGCATACAAACTAGAAAGATGTAAAATTATCTGTTCACAAATGACACGATGTTATATGTAAAAAAAAAATCCTAAAGATTCCACATTAAATAATTGTTAAAATTAATAAGCAATTTCCACAAAGTTGCAGCATTCAAAAGTCAATTACAATTACATTTCTATAAACTAAAAGTGATCAATCTGAATATGAAATTAAGAAAACAATCTCATTTGTACTAGCATCAAAAATAATAAAATACTTAGGAATAAACTTAATCAAAGAGGCAAGAGACTTGTACAGTAAAAACTAAAAAATTTTTTAAAGAAATAAAAGAAGGTATAAATAAATGGATGACATCCTATGTACGTGGATTGGAAGACATAATATTAAAATGTCCACACTACCCAAAGGGATTTACAGATCCAGTACAATCCTTATCAAAATGCCAATGACATTTTTCTTTTTAATTTTTAATGTTTATTTTTATTTTAGAGAGAGAGAGAGAGAGAGAGAGAGAGAGAGAGAGAGAGAGAGATGGCGTGAGCAGGGGAGGAGCAGAGAGAGAGGGACACACAGAGTTTGAAGCAGGCTCCAGGTTCTGGCTGTCAGCACAAAGTTTGATGTGGGGCTCAAACTCACAAACAGTGAGATCATGACCTGAGCTTAAGTTGGACATTTAACGGACTGAGCCACCCAGGTGCCCCAACCAACAGCATTTTTTATGGAAATAGAAAAAAACGGTAAAATTCATATGGAATCTCAAGGGACCTCAAATAACCAAAATAGTCTTAAAGAAATAACACAGTTGAAAGCTTCACACTTTTGATTTCAAAACCTACTATAAAGTAATAATAATTATGACAGTGCATTATGGGCATAAAGACAGACAACAAAATAACCCAGAAATAAGCCCTTACATATATAGTGAAATTATCTTCAATGAATGTGCCAAGATCACACAATGGGGAAAGGATAGTTCCTTCAACAAACGGTATAGGGAAAATTCAATATCCACATACAGAAGAATGATGACCCTTACATTACACCACACACAAAATAACTCAAAATGGATTAAAGATCTAAACTTAAGACTTAAAACTCTGGGGGTTCCTGGGTGGCTCAGTTGGTTAAGTGTCCGACTTTGGCTTGGGTCATGATATTGTGGTTTGTGAGTTCGAGCCTGACAGCTCAGAGCCTACAGCCTGCTTCAGATCCCTGTGACTCCCTCTGTCTCTGCCTTCCCTTGCTCATGCTCTGTCTCTGTCTGTCAAAAATGAATAAATGTTTAAAAAAATTTTAAAGATGTAAAACTCTAAAGCACATTGGCTTGGGCAGTGATTGCTGCCAACAGTCCAGGAAACAAAAGCAAAAATAGATAAATGGGACTACATCAAATTTAAAAACTTGTGTGCATCCAAGGAAATAACCAACAGAATGAAAAGCAGCTTATGCTATGGGAGAAAATATTTGCAAATCGTATTTCTGATACAACTCAACAACAAAATAAATGCGCAAATTAAAAATAAGCAAAGGAGTTCAACACACAATTCTCTAAAGAAGATACACAAATAGCCAACAAGCATGTGAAAAGATGGTCAACATCAGTAACCATTAGAGAAACACAAATAAAAACCACAATGAGACATCACCTTGCACTCATTAAGATGGCCTCTATGAAAAGAACAGAGAACAACACGTGTTGGCAAGGATGCAGAGAAATCAGAACCCTCGTGCATTGTCAGTGGGAATTCAAAATGGTGCAGCTGCTGTGGAAACGGCGTGGCAGTTCCTCAAAAAAATTAAAACTAGAATTACTATAGGATCCAATAATCCCACTTCTGGGTAGATACATAAAAGAATTTATATGCAGGATTTCAAAGAGATATTTGTACACCCATGTCCATTGCTGTATTATTCACCATCGCCAAGAAATGGAAGCAACCCACAAGCCCACTGATGGATGAATGGATAAACAAATGTGGTATATCCATCCAATGGATTATTATTCAACTTTAAAGGAATGAAATTTTGACACGTGCTACAACACGGATTAACCTTGAAGTCATTATGCTAAATGAACTAAGCCAACCACAAAAGGATAAATATTGTATGATCAGATTTATGAGGCACCTAGAGTAGTGAAAGTCACAGAGACAGAAAGTAGAAATCTGGTTGCCAAGGGTGGAGGAGGTGGGAGACAGCGCTTATGGGCATAGAGCTTCAGTTTTGTGAGAACAACATGTTCTAGAGATCTGCTGCACAGCAACGTGAATATACTTACTGAACTGCATACACTTGACCCTTGAACAACACAGATTTGATCTGTAAATTGTAAACACAGGTTTGAACTGTAAAGGTCTGCGTATCTGTGAATATTTTTTAGTAAATATGGTGCAGTACTGTAAATGTAGTTTTCTTTTCCTTGTGATTTTCTTGACATTTTCTTTTCTCTAGCTTACTTTATTGTAATACAGTATGTAGTATATACAGCATACAAAATAACATGTCAATCGACTGCTTATGTTATTTGTAAGGCTTCCAGTGAACAGCAGGCTGTTAGTAAAGTTTTGGGAGATTCAAAAGTTATATGCAGATTTTTGATGGCACGGAAGGTCAGAGCTCCTAATCCCTGTGTTGTTCATATCAACTGCACTTAAAATGATTAAGATGGTAAATTTTATGTCATATACTCGTTCCACAATTAAAATATAATTTAAATTTAAAACAAAACAGAAAAATTTGGATGGATATGAAGGGAAAAGGAATACGGGAATGAAGAAGAAATATTGTTTTATCTCTATTTTTGGTGCAGTGAAACTGTTTTCAGGTATTATATACTTACAATATTTGTTAAAATCTTTAGGCACTCTAAGTGCCCATCGACAGACAAATGGATAAAGAAGATTATATATACGCAATGAAATATTACTCAGCCACAAAACTAATGAAATCTTGCCATTTGCAACAACTTGGGTGGACCTAGAAGGTCACACAAAGAAAGACAAAATATGATTTCACTTATATCTGGAATCTTAAAAACAAAACAAAACAGGAGCACCTGGGTGACTCAGTCGGTGAAGCATCCAACTTCGGCTCAGGTCATGATCTCACAGTTCATGGGTTCGAGCCCCGCATTGGGCTCTGTGCTGACAGCTCAGAGCCCGGAGCCTGCTTCGGATTCTGTGTCTCCCTCTCTCTCTCTGCCCACTCACACTCTGTCTCTCTCAAAAATAAATAAAAACTAAAAATATTTTTAAAAAAATTTTTTAAAAGAAACAAAAACAGACTCATAGATATAGAGAACAAATTGGTGGTTACTGGGCATGGGGCGGGCAACACAGATGAAGGGAATTAAGAGGTATAACTTCCAATTATAAAACAAATGATACACAGAGATGAAAAATACAGCATGGAGAATATAGTCAGAAATATCGACACAACTTTGTATGGGGACAGGTGGCAACGAGACTCATCATGGGGATCATTAAAAATAACAAATGACTATGATGTACACCGGAAACTAATAGGATATTGTCCGTCAATTTTACTTCAATTAAAAAAAAAGGTTTCGGGGGCACCTGGGTGGCATCAAGCATCCAACTCTGGCTCACAGTTCGTGTGTTCAAGCCCCGCATCGGGCTCCGCATAACCTGTGTAGAGCCTGCTTGGGGTGTTTACTCTCTCCTCTCTCTCTGCCCCTCCCCCATTTGTCCTTTTTTTTTTTCCTCTCTCTTTCTCAAAATAAATAAACTTATAGAAAGGGCCCCTGCTCTGGAGGCATGAAGAGTCTAGAGAAGGAGACGGACATGTACACACAGCATGCACTGGGCAGCGTGCTTGGTGCTGTGAGTACCTGGCATGCAGGAGGACAGCCCGTTCTGCATGGGAATCACAGGAGTGGCCATTGGGTGGCTGACTCCGAGGACAGGTAGGCATTGGTCTGGGGGAAGGCCAGTCTAGGCCCCAGAGACTACACCATTCAAAACCCCCTACTTCGTTTCTAGAGGCTCAGCGGCAATATATTCAAAAATATATATTCAAAAACACTGAGCTCAAATAATGCCATGAAGTATACGGTGGGGGGAAAGAATCTTTTAAAGACCTCTCCGGCGACAGTTGATAAAATAACTAAACTAAATGTCAAGGAACGCTAAAGCCCTAACGCTTATTATCTGCATCCACCAAGTGATCTGATGCAGAGGTGGGCTGGGCCAGACCCCACGAGCTTGTGCCAAGGTTATTTTCATACAGTCATTAGATCCAGTGCAGCAAAATGATTACATAGAAGTCCTTGGAGGGTCTGCTAAATGATGAAGAATGATTTTTAATCAGCATATTATTTTTTTATGTCAGCGTACACGTGCTGGGGGTGGTGTTGAGACTTTTGGTCTCTCTCATTCACCCGGGCATTTGCGTAGACACCATTAATTTGTTCAGCAAACCATTTATTCATAGCTAGAGCAAAAGAAGCTTTAACTCAACCCCTGTCTCAAAGCCAAACGGATGGGGTTTAAATTTGAGGGTCCAGGGTCCCATCAAGATATTTATCGGGTCAACTCTTTGTTAACCTCGCTAAGGAGAGGAGACGCATTCACACGGAACACTGAAAGTGCTTTTCTCGCTCGCTTTCAGGGGTATGGCCAAGGAATTTTTCTTTTCACCTTACATTTGCCTTTCCTGTTTTGTTTTCTTTAGGTGGAATAAGAAAACCATATTGCACTCCCAAGCTCCTCAGGGGCTAGAGTCACAGATGGGAATCGCCGAGGTCCAAGGCCAGCGTCACTAGGGGGACACATCACAACTACAGATGCCCCCAGACACTCTGCGCGCTCCTGGCTGTCTCCCACGTCTGCAGAGCAGGCAAAGGAACAACAGTGCAAGGTTGTGTCCAAGAGCAAAGTGTTCAGAGACTCTGACGACCCGGGAGCTCTACTTTAGTCTGGAGACCTACCGCAGTCGGCCTGCGTCCCCAGTTGTGTGACCTCGGACAAGTCACTTAAGTTCTCTGTGCCACATCTGTAAAATGGGCATAATGAGGGTTATGAGGATTAATTGAGCTCACATGAACAAAGGGCTTAGGTTAATTTTAAAGCTCCCAATGTACATTAACTCTTCATCGGTTCCTCCTTTCCTCTGGTCAGCTTAGCCCATCCAGACCCCCCTAGGGCCTCATGGAGGCTTCAAGTTTCTGGAGGCTGTGCAGCCATGGGGACGCTTGTCACACGGTGTTGTGTTGTTTATCTGCCTTCCCCACCAGATTGGGAGCATCTTGAGAGCAGGGCTAAGTCTTATTCATGGTTATATCTCTATCAGCTAGCAAAACTGCTGGCCAAAAAAAAAAAGAAAAGAAAAGAAAAGAAAAAGAAGAAAAACAATAGCAGCTCAGTGAAAGTCTTTGAATTAAGTTCTTTTGAGGCTCCTTCAATTATGAAATGCTTAACTCTGAGCTCAGCAGTAGCCCAGTTAGGCGCCCCAAGTGGCTCATTTCTGAGGTCAGTGACATGTCTCATTGTCAGAAACTTCCATAAGAGGCAGGGCACAGTCATAGAGAGTCCCACTATTGTCCCATATGATGTCTCTAGCGGAGTTTCACCAAGTGCCAGGAAGAAAACCCAAATAATTACAGCCAATGGGTACCCATTCTTCTGAAAGTTACTTGAGAAATAGGTGCTTTAAGGGAGCCTAGGCATGGAGGGTACGCAATGCGCCCCCAAAATGCCCACATCCTAATCCCCAGAATCTGCGACCTTCTATGGCAAAAGGGACTCTGCAGATGTGATTAAATTAAGGATCCTGAGTTGGGGAGATTATCCTAGATTATCATGGTGGATCTGATGTCATCACAAGGTCTGAATAAGAGGTAGGCAGCGGAGGGTGGCCGCTGATGGCTCAGTTGGTTAAGCATCCGACTCTTGATTTGAGCTCAGTTTGTGATCTCACGGTTTTTGAGTTCGAGCCCCACAGCCTGCTGCACAGAGCCTGTTTGGGATTCTCTCTCTCCTCTGTCTCTCTCACTCTCTCTCAAAATAAATGGATAAACCTTAGGGGAAAAAATTCTGAGAGAAAGAAAAGAGGGAGGCAGGAGGATCAGAGTCAGAAAAGCAGATATGACCATAGAAGCAGAGGTCAGAGAGAGATTGGAAAATGCTTTGATTGTGGCTTTGAAGGTGGAGGAAAGGACCATTTACTAAGAAGAACTGTGGGCAGCCTCTAGAAGCTGGGAAAAGGAAGGAAACACTCCCCAGTGAAGCTTCCAGAAAGAATGCAGCCTGTCTCTCCTATCCTCTTCTGCAAACTCATTTGATGGTTCCCTATCACCTACAGGATAAACGTCCAGTTCCATTCAAACCTCTGGCCCACACTTGCCTTTCTGGACTCACCTTTCACTGTTTAAGCTTCCACACGTGGCATTTCCTCCTCTATCCTTGTCTTGTTCTGTGTGGTCCTGCATCCACCGCCTCGTTGCTTAGGCTGTTTCTGGGGAGGGGACTTCTTCCCTCCTCCCCTCTGTGCATGGAGCTGAGGCACTGCCCCCCCCCCCCCCCCCCCGCCAGTAGGTTACCAGGACCTCCCTGGAGCCCTTCCGCATTGCGCTCACCAGGTGTTCACCCATTTGGTCTATCAGCCCAGAGCATTAACACAGTGAGGACAGGAACAAAAAATAAATACACTTAAAATAAGGAAATAAGTACATTCCTTTTTTTTAAGGATTCAGTGGGTTTTTTGTTTGTTTTACTTATTTTTTTTTAATTTTTTAAATGTTTTATTTATTTTTGATACAGAGAGAGCCAGAGCATGAGAAGGGGAGGGGCAGAGAGAGAAGGAGACACAGAACCGGAAGCAGGCTCCAGGCTCTGAGCTAGCTGTCAGCACAGAGCCTGATGCGGTGCTCAAACCCACGAACGTGAGATCTGACCTGAGCCGAAGCCGGAGACTTAACTGAGTGAGCCACCCAGGCGCCCCTGTTTTACTTATTTTTTGAGAGAGAGAGAGAGAGAGAGAGAGAGAGAGAGAGAAAACAGGAGCAGGGGAGGGGCAGAGATAGAGGAGGAAGAAAATCTGAAGTAGGCTTTGCACTGACAGCATCGAGCCCGTGTAGGGCTCGAATTCACGAACCATGAAATCATGGCTCGAGTCAAAGTCAGAGGCTCAACCAACTGAGCCACCCCAGGTGCCCCAGAAAATAAGTACATTTCTTGAAGATGTCTTCTCTTTCACGTCTCACCACCACCACCTCCCCTACACACACACACACACACACACACACACACACACACACACACGGCCATACATATAGTAGTCACTCAATAAATGCTGCAAGAAGGAATAGGTATTGGGGTCAAATGTGACAGTACTGCAGTGGACCAGTATGCATAGTAATCAGACACTCTTTCCATTCTCCTAAGGAGAAAAGGTGATAGGAACCAGAATTAGGAGTTACAGAGGGCCCGGGTTCAAATCCACATCCTTACACATACTCACTGTGTGACTTCAGACAAGGTACCCAATATCCTTGTGCTCCCATTTCCTCATTTATAAAGTGGGAAGGGTAATGACACCTTCCCTTGTAGGACTGTGCTCAGTGCGATGAGAAAAGACGTTCAAAGCCCTTAGAACGCTATCTGGCAATCTGGCACGTAGGAGGCACCACGTGGTCAGCTGCTACGGGCAGTGTGATGGTGATGAGCATGCGATTAACAGTATCTTTACTTCCTAAGCCTTGTCAGCACCGGTTTGCCCCCCTTCCCTCCTAGTGGGCTCAGTTTCCTATTTCACCAAAGTGATAGCTCATGCGGCTCAGTTTATTTCCAGGTTTACACTTTATTTAAATATATGGCAGAGCGATTTTTATCGAAAAATGCTTGGAAACGCTGGAAAGCGTTAGGCAAATGTTAGGCACTTTCAGTTCTAGTTATGATTTTATTCCAGCAGGTGCCTCTCCCCAGCACACACCCTCCCCCTTCACCAAAACGGGAGTGCCTCAAGATGATGGAAATTAATAATAATGATCATTTCTGCATAAAAATAATACTTCCCTACATAACAGTAATTTCAAAGTCTTTTCCTGACACTGTATATTACAGGGAACTGATTCTGATAAGAATATCCCCTTTGTGAACAGCGCAAGGGTTTTCCTTGTTCTTTTTTAACATGAGATTTGACATCGGGCTCAAAATTGAGACAGGGTGGGAACTTTGTCAAGTTCAAGTCATCTCTGTAGCTCTGCTACTTTGCTCTGTTTTTAATGAGCCGGCGTCCTCCTTTTGAGACAGACCGACGTGAACTTGGATCAGACCCTTAGTCCTGAAACAATGCGTCCTACCTTTGTTGAAGCCCAAAGAGCTTTTCTGTGCAAAGGCCAGTGTGTCTTAACAAATGGCATTCCGTACATTTTCTCAGCCACGGCTCCAGCCTCAGCGGGATTCCACTGCATTCTTGGCAGTCCGGCTCCTCTCCTCTGGCAGGGGGTCAGCCTGGGGCCACTGGGGTCAAGGAACCTCCACAGGCCGCCCCTGCCGGGAGGAGGCGGACAATGCAAGCCCCCACCGCAGCGCTTCCTGCTTCAGCAGCTTCGGCTCGAATAGGCACAACTGCCCGGAGAGGGGAGAGGGGAGAGGGGCTCCCGGCCCGCAGAGGACCGCAGCCTGCACCGGGCTACGGAGGAAGCCGAGGGGGAGCGTCTCAATCTTGGTTCACGATCTGAAAGAGGGCAGCCCTGTGGGAGGGGCTGGGAGGCTCACACTTCCTTAGGAAGCCCTGGCCCGCAGCCCGTGCTGTGGGAAACGCACGAGTGCGCGTGACTGCCACTGCAGTCCCCGTCACCACTGGGCCCGTCCAAAGGCGTCCTGCAGGAAGGAAATGCTATGAGCTGTGATTATGTTTGGGGAGAGGGATTGTGGGTGAGTTTCCCTTTAGCTCTTATAGTCACTGTACTTTCTCATTTATTTGAACAATGACGTGCATGCTAGTGTAATAGCACGCTACAACTCCACCCTTAACGGCCACTTCCCGCCACCGCAGTCCCAGTGCATAAGAGTTCTCACAGTCGAGGGTTGGGATAAGGGTCCGACTTCTAGAAGGCCTCTTTTAAAGTCATGAGTGTGAGTGGAGTGAGTTGGGGTGGGGGTGGGGGTGGGGTTTCATGCGTGAACCCATTAGCACCCACTGATTTCAGAGCAGGGAGTGTGGAAAGGAAAAGGCAGACCATATGAGCACACACTATACATGTGGCATGCATGTGCGTCTGTGTGTTGGTCACCCTGAAAACAGTCACACCATAAAGGAAGGGAAGAGGGCTGGGATAAGAATTCCAAGTTTTGTAGGGAAAGATCACGAAGGTGGCCCAGAAACCGTAACCTCCTTTGGCAAGTGAACGGGCAAGGCGAGCACTGTCCAATTGAGCTGCCACTGGCCACGTGTGGCTATGGAGCATGGGAAAGGGGCGTAGTCTGGAGTGAGCTGTATGGGAAGTGTAACATACACACTGGATTTCAGACATGTAGTATGAAAAAAAGGGGGGGTGGCACCTGGGAGGCTCAATTGGTTAAGCGTTCGGCTTCGGCTCAAGTCATGATCTCACGGTTCGTGGGTTCGAGCTCCACGTCGGGCTCTGTGCTGACAGCTAGCTCAGAGCCTGGAGCCTGTTTCAGATTCTGTGTCTCCCTGTCTCTTTGACCTTCCCCTGCTTGTGCTGTCTCTCAAAAATAAATAAAAAACAGAAAAAAAATTTAAAAAAAAAGAATGTGAGCTATCACGTGAACAAGTCCAAAAATACTGATTACGTGTTGAAATGATAATATGTTGGTTATATTAGGTTAAAGCAAATATATTACTGAAACTAAGTCCACCTGGGTTTTTTTTTTCTTTTACTGCAGCCACTAGAAAATTTAAATTGTGCACATGGCACGCATTGTATTTCTACCGGACAGCGCTGGGTTGCACGATTGTCTTAGAGCTTCTTAAATTTTCCCATTGACATATCACTAAAAGCTTATACAAGCACCACTGAATAGGGGTAGGGGAGGCAGGCTCTGTGCATAATACAAAGCAGTCTGCTAATAGCAGGGGTTTCTTTCACATTTCCTCTTTTCTGTTTTAAGATGGACATGTGCTTGTTTTAATATAAAAACAACAGGTCTCAAAGAAAAAAGAGTTCTCTCCTTGCCTCCACTCAATATCTTTAAGGAAGAAGACCTAAAGTTTCTCCTGTGCTTTCAAGCCCCACCCCAGCACACTATCTTGGAGCCCTGGGGGTCCACCAACCTCAGTTTGGGAAACACAGGGGGTGAGCTCTAAAAGGGCCCCTCCATCATTCAATTTCTATAGGAGACTCCTGAGTTCCTAATTGCCACATGTCCCCTTTTGTTCTGAGGTTCTCACCTTTGCTTCCCACCACTTAAAGTTCCCGAGGCCCCCGGGAGTAGAATGGGCCAAGTAGAAAGGACAGAGGCAGCCTTTCTCTATCTTTTGTAGCCCCCCAGAGCTCTGCACACCGGTGCCCCACAAATACTCGTCATGTTGAATAGTTCCGTAACCAGAACTGGGGCCCAGCACCTGCTGCTGCCGGCAGTGTGAAAGGGTCTTTCAAACTGGTTCTGCTTTGAAAATTAACTAGGGAAGAAAGCCGCCTCCAATCCTTTGGGGGACGCAGATGGGGTCGAAACCAAATGATGAATAAGCAAACGAAGTAAGTAAGAAATCAATTAGGAAGCAGCACAATTCGGACAATCATGTCCTATTCCATCACCAAATAGAAGGTAACCCTTCCAAATGGTGCACCCCAATCAGTGGGGTAAGTCAGGACGGATCGCTTGCTGGGCAAATTCCACATTTTGTCTCTCCTAACCCTGTATGAGCTTTCCAATGAACTTGGATGCTTTGTGTTGACACTTTTTTTTTCTATTTTAACATTCCGTTTTAGACTATCCATTCTGACTGCCCTTGACTCTCAAAGATGCCAACAGTGTTGGGCTCTGGGCCACTCGTGACGCTGCAGCCCCTGGAAGGCTTGGTGTAGAGGGACCCCATCCCACAAGGCATTCTCAAGCAGAACCCTTGGAAGTTGTAAATATATTTTTTTTCCGGGTAACCTGATGACTGGCCCTGAAATAAGCTGCTAGGTGGGGCGGAGGTAAACCACCATCACCAAAAGGTCCTTGTTCCCTCAAGGGGTCTGCTGAGGCATCGCTGTGCCCTCCTCCCATTCCCGGGCCACGAACCAACAGGAGCTGGGAGCGGACGCCCGGCTGGCGAGGACAGTGTGAGGCTTGCAGTTGTTTCCAGAAAGGGGAAAACCAGGACCGCTTGTCCTGCCTACATCACAGGGCTGTGTGATCCTCCCTCTTCCTTGGGAATTCCTCTGATCTGAGACCCAGAGAGCTGCTTCTGGGTACAGAGTTGGACCTGCCTTGAGGCTCAGATAAGGAAACCCCTGTGAGCATGCCCCGTAACTCAGAAAGAACTCACTCAGCTGTTGAGCGGTTCTGGAAACTCTAAACGTTCGGGCCCTGGTTTAATGAGCTCCTGCCAGCTTACGGTGCCCCGGCGGGTGGGAGGTCCACATTCACTCAGCTGGCTCCCTGGGGGAAACAAACTGAAATGGCTCTGGGTCAGTGTGATCCCTTTCCTGTTAAAGGAAAGCAAACGAAATTCCGGAGAAAACCCAAGTCCCATCGGTGCACAAGGATCGGACAAAGGCAGTTGTCTTCTTCTGTGGTCAAGGAGGATGTTTAATGGTGTAAGACAAGAAGCGTCACGCTGTTGGTTGTCACTTAAGTAATTCCCGCGAATCCATCTATGGTTAAGCTTGGTCAGAGTTCCTGAAAATTGAGTGCTTCCTCTCTAATCACAAGCCTCAGTGAACTGGAAAGCTTCTACCAGCTACCGGGCTGGTCCCTTCACTGCTCGTGTGAAAAAATGAAGCCCACTGCAGGAGCAATAACCTGCCGGTCTCACCACAAAGTAGCGGCACGGGCAGGGTGAGAATCCAGTTCTCCTGGCTCAGCAAACATTGCAGGTCACTCACGATGTGCCTCGCGTGTTTCCTAGGCACTGGGTGTGCCCTGCAAAGACAGCAGCAAAAAAGGTAGATGTGGTCTCTGCTCTCACACAAAGCTTCCCATCTGTTTTTTGTTTTTGCGGGTTTTTTTTTTTTCCAGCATTGAAATGGAGTAGATACTAATTCCAATCAAGCCTGGCAGGGTAGTTGGAGCCCTGTTTCCACCAGCAGGTGGGAACTAAAATTAGTCTGGCTGCCCTGTGGCTCGGGCCAGCCCCTGAGCACAGGCCTGCTTGTCAGGCTACAGCCCTCCCCTTTCACCTTTCCACCATTCATTTGTCAACAAATAGTTCTGTCTCTCTCTTGTTTTACATTTTAAAATAATGCACCTGTTCCAAACAGGACCAAATTCAAATTCATTCATTGTATATGTTATTTAAGACTTTGAAAATCCATTAGGTCCCCATTTCCTCTCTTTCCCCTTTTCCCTCTTATGTGTGTCTGATCCGCTTTCCCAGGTTGGATTTTACTAACTGCAGCATACTCCTTTGCTCCTAGACTTCCAGTCAATTGCAAGTTAGAATTAGAAGCTTGATCAGGTTCAGGTGCGATTATTTGAGCTGAGCTGCTTCATAGACCGTGTTGTGCGGGTCATCAGGAAGCACACATTGTCACTCTTCCTATGAGGCGGAATCCAACAATGCCTAAGGCTGCTGATTGAGTAGTGGATGCAAATGGTTGACATCCCGACTCTGTCACTCTCTCTTCCTTTATTAGCTGCAATGCTTTCTATAAAATGAATTTTCCCCTCATGAAAATTTGGTTCCGCACTGGGTTGGGGTTTATACAGGGAAGGAAGATAAAGGCTTGATTCTTTCTCTTCATTTACCACTTTTGAAATGAGTTAGTTGCCTACCATCTTCAAAAGGGATCAATGAGTTTATTGTCTTGTTCCTGTTTTGTTCTTTAAACAATATCCTCCTCTTTCTTGGCAGGGATTAAATGAATACTTTTTGGTCTCCTCCTGTGTGTCAGGCGTTCTTCTAGGCACTGGGACTACAACTGAGAATAAGAGACGTGGGCTCTGCCCCGGTACAGTTCACGATTGAGGGCTGGCTGCACCCCACACTCCCCACTACACCACCGCTTAAATAGAGGGTGTTGCACCAGATGATAACATGTGACCGTCCATTCACAGAGCTCAGTAAATAAGCCAAGAGTTCCATGGTCATGGGATTATCCTCAGGTCCTTCTTTCCACGCTCCCTGCCCCTGAAGGCTCACCTTTTGGAACATCTTCTCTCTCTGCTCATTTGCACTTGATATTCATTTTAAGCAGATGTTATGGAAGGTATCATTGAACAAGAGGAATCTACACAGTGTCATTTCCTTTCCTTTCTGGATCTCCCAGGAATAGCCCCTGTCACCAATCTGTCCCACTCAAGCAGCTTAAGGGTTGGGCTTTATAGAATACTGTGGCCTTGGCATTGGTGACAGTGCCCATCCCCACAGCCTACACCCCACCTACTGAGAATGGGGTGCTTCTGTGCATCCGTAGGGGAGCAGTTCTGCTGGAGGGCCAGGGACCAAAGTGCAGGTACAAGATCCTCAGCCACCCAAAAGCCACTGGATCACTGGCTGCCCATTGGACATTTGAGAGAGAAGCTGTTTCCTCTCTAGTGTGCCCTGCTTGGGTCCCAACCATAGCCGATATGAAATACGTTGGAGAGGGTGCTGACTGCCGTGAACAGGTGATCTTCTAATTATTTATTTTGGGCCCCATGCATGCTTAGAGCTCACTGCAAGGTCAAAGCCACAGCCCACACAAAAGTTGGCTAAACATGTAAGAGATGGAAAATGTTGATGGTGGCAACTAAATATAGACGCACATATGGGTGGATTCCAGAAACCGCAAGGCGCTGAACCTGACACTGAGCCCCAGCAAGATTCTGAACCACATTATCAAACAGGTGGCTTTTGCATATTTAGGAAAGAATGTGGAGCCCACACACTATTGGGCTTGAAAAGGTTAAAGAGGAAACCTCTGAGCAGCTCCAGGCAAAGGAGTGATGTTTGATGACGGGAAGAAACAGGAAGGGCCAGGGCAGTGGTGCTGTTTCTACGACAACGTTGGCCTGGAGGAGGTTTTAAATACAGGTCATTGCGAAGATAATGGGGGGTATGGAGCATGACTGAACCTATGGCATGGAATTTATATATATATATATACACATATATATTTTAATATAATTTATTGTCAGATTGGTTTCCATATAACACCCAGTGGTCATCCCAACAAGCTGCAACAAATATATGTAAACAAAAATACAAACAACGTAGACTAGATTATAGTAGGTTTCTGATACTGACTATAATTCTTTCCTCCCTTACAAAACAGTGAAGTCCCCTCTCCAGATTTTCTAGAACAATAAGTACCCCATTTTAACTTGCATACGTTTCAAAAGTAAGCGCTACACCCAATATGGGGCTTCAACTCTTGACCCTGAAATCAAGAGCCACACATTCTTCAGACTGAGCCAGCCAGGTGCCCCCTAACTTGTATATTCTAAGTTCTGTTGATCTGCTGTGTGTTGTCTTTGACGAGAGTGTCTTCGATAAAATGGTGAAGTGTGGACTGGCTGATAATGTTTATCAAGCCCGGGAGTTGATTAATGGCCATGTCAGGCTGGAGGGAAGAGTGGGTATTCCTGAATTCCAGCCCCCGTGTTGAGCAGCATACTTTGTTAGGGAAAGATGCAAACAAAAAGAGTCTCTTCATCAAATTTGTTCATGACTCCACGTGGAGTCTTCTCCGATTCTATACACGTACGTGCGGGCAGACTCCTACTCCAAACCCTTAACCTGAGACATTGGGATATCAAGAGCTGAATGAATTAATTGGCCCTCCTCACATTCCTGCTCTGACGTGCAGTCCCTGCTGGTTGAAGATCCCTTGCTCTTATCTGCTTGATCTCTCCTCAAAAGAAAGAGCACACACTTCTATAGAGCCTCTGTTCTCCCTCAAGGTAAGCCCTGGGAGAAAACAATAGCAGACAGGTATCCATTTCATTCCAAGAGCCTGGGAAAATGAAATTCTTCGTCGGGATCATTTCATGTTAAAGCTGTACATACCATTGTGACCTTAGGTCTGAAGGAAGACGGTGTAACCAAATACAATTGGAGCACAAATCTTAACATTCTTACCTATAATTATTTGTCCAATCACAAGGCATTGCTCTCAGGAAATTCTTTAGGTCAGTCCTGTCATGGCCAAATCTATTACTGAGAAGGTAGGTGAAGGAGGACAAAGAGAGCGTGAATGCAAAATGCTGCCTCTCTCTGAATGGCCTCACCTTCAGCTGCCTACCAGCCCAAGCGCCCTAGGTTTATACAATTTAGAAATCACATCCCTCCTCCTTTGTTTTAGAAGCGACCTTGATGATTAAATCTCCTTGAAGCTTTGGCCTTCTCCGTCCTCTTCAAAGAACATTCAAGCAGCTCCGTCACTTTACTTTGGCAAATGAATACATGAACGATGCCCACCCAGGCCAAGGAGAGCTGCCCACTGTTTGCTTGCAACCTCTTGCTAAGAAAGCAGCAAACTTTATGAATATATTGGATGGGACTCGCTGACTTTCCTTTTGTAACTTAGGTCACCTGGACCTGGAAAGCCCTGGAAACGCACATATTCTCCTCCTCTGTATCTTCCCTCTGCAACTCCTTATTGAACAGGTGGTTATATTTTTATTCCTGTATCTTATCAGCACCTTATTTGCCATGGAATGAAGAAGGCGTTTGTTCAAACATTTTTGTAGATACTGATCAGTTAAAGGAAAGTTGTGCTTTAAAATACTCTGCCCGGAAAATACTTTCTATGTCCAAGAAGATGAGGTTGGCCTCAATTTAAATTCTAGCGTACAGGTGGGAAGGGAAAAACCCCAGTTTATCTTGTTCTGAAATCAGAAAACCTAATAAACTTGGTACATGCAAAATTTCATTTCCCTTTTCAGTCTTAGGAAAAATAAATGGAAATCCATGTACCTGAGCTTCGTCTACATTTTCTCTTTACTCTTTATTTTTACACATATGAAGAATTTCTCCTGGATCCAGAAATGAGTGGCAAATGATATGGCAATTTCAACAAAGCATAAAGAAACCAGAAAAGGTCTCAAATGGTCTCTATTTAGTTCATTACTTAGGTGACTTTGGTGAATTTATGCTAGAGAAGGCTGATCCACAATGTGTATTTTTTTTTAAGTTTTGAGAGAGCAAGAGCAGGGGAAGGGCAGAGAGAGAGAGAGAGAGAGAGAGAGAGAGAGAGAGAGAGAGAATCCCAAGCAGGCTCCACACTGTCAGCGGAGCTCGAATTCACAAACTGTGAGATCACGCATGACCCGAGCCAAAATGAAAAACTAGACACTCAACCAACTGAGCCAACCACGTGCCCCCACAATGCGTATTTTTACACACACATATTTGCAGAGAGAAATCTCCCCAGAAGTTTTATGAAGCACCTCTCACCCCATTTTTCCTCCCTCTGTTCACATACAGCATAGACTACCTTTAGACCTTTGGTACCCCCCTTAACAAGGAGCTGTCCTCCATTATCCAGTTTGGGTAGACTTCACAGGAGAATCTTGAAAAATTCATGACAGTGATCAAAATCCCCTCTTCATCGGTCACTGATGAGGAACAGGACTCTTCAGTGGTTTACCAGGTATCAGAGAACATGGCCGAAGGATGGTCCCTTGGGAGACACTGGCTCACAACTTTATAGGATTCAAGTGACAATATCAAGTACAGTCCTCATGAAACAAAAACAAGAGCATGAGTCCCCAGCCAGAACAAAATGGAATTTGAAGCAATTACCCAACCAGCTCAGCCACAAAATTAAAAAGACCCATTCAGTTTTAGGAGGGCTTAAGACTCCCAAACGGTCATAAACTAAATGGCCTCCAATCTCAGAACCCCTCAGGCTACAGGCTACACAGCTATCCAACTTCAGGCTCAGAGCCACAGCCTGCCCAGAGGCAGAAAGGCTGCATTGCATTTTGATGGGAACCAGAAAGCCACACTTAGTTTGTCCCTATTTTTATATGAAACAAAGTTCATCACTACCCGGTGAGAACTGAATTCAGAGAATTGCCTAGCTGGCTGCAGATCCTACCTACAAATCCGGGAGGATTTGTACATGGCCATGATTCTGTATTCAATGCATTCTGGGAAACATTTGACACCAAAACAATATAAAATCTCACAAGTAATTTTCCCAGTAATTCCTTTCATTCTAATAGATAGCTAGTTGTGGCCCAACACACTGGAAAATCTCATGGTAACTTCATTTTCTTCATTGTATTCAAAGCTTTTTAAACTAAGCCACAGTTGGGGTGCCTGGGTGACTCAGTTGGCTAAGCCTCCAACTTAGGCTCAGATCAGATCTCACATCCGTGTGTTCGAGCCCCGTGTCAGACTCTGTGCTAACAGCTCAGAGCCTGAAGCCTGCTTCTGGTTCTGTGTCTTCTTCTCTTTCTGCCCCTCCCCTTCTCATGCTCTGTCTCTCTCGGTGTCAAAAATAAATAAAACATTAAAACAAATTTAAACTAAGCCACAATCAAAAGTGATATCAACAAATACGGGCCCCTGGCTACTCTCTCCCAACTGGGCACAACTCAGTGTAATCCTTTCAGTTGTCTTCGAATCACCGAAATTTACAGCCGGTAGAAACTTTAGATATCATATTCAAAATACCCAAGCATTACCTAAACCTAACAGTCCTTTTTGATCCAAATGAGGCTTCCAGAATGGGCCAGTGGTGCCAGAAGCCCCAGTATTCCTTTCTTTCAACCTGTCTGAGCCCCGTGACCACATCCACAGAGCCAGCACATCAACTGCACCAACCTATAAAAACCTCCATTTAACCCTTCCATTGATCAGTTGTAACCAACATATGATGATGAGTACTTTTTGTTCTCTTTTTAAGAAATGATAAAATAGGGGCACCTGGGTGGCTCAGTCGGTTAAGCCTCTGACTTCAGCTCAGGTCAGATCTTACGTTCGTGGGTTCGAGCCCTGCGTCAGGCTCTGTGCTGACAGCTAGCTCAGAGCCCGGAGCCTGCTTCTGGTTCTGTGTCTCCTTCTCTCTCTGCCCCTCCCCCTCTCATGCTCTGTCTCTCCCTGTATCAAAAATTTAAAAAAAAAAGAAATGGTAAAAAGTTATTAGGTCACTTTGGCTAGCATAGGGTATTGTGGCTTATTGGGCATACAGATGAAGTAAACTTGATAGGTAGTAACACTTGGACACATCACTGTCTTATTTTTTGGCTGCACTTGAAAGTGAACACACTACAGGATAAAGATGAGACAGTGTGCAAAGAAAGGAATGCATTATTTAAATAATAACCAGCCCTCACGCTGACAGTCTGGAGTCTGCTTCGGATTCTCCCTCTCCCTCTCTCTCTCTTTCTCTCTCTTCCTCTCCTTTTCCTACTCTCTCTCTCTCTCAAAATAAACATTTTAAAATAATAAATAAATAAATAAATAATAACCAGCCCTCAGTTTTAAAAACAACACTGTCTTATCTGATTGACATCTTTCTCCATGGAAGAAAAGCTTATGGAATGAATGAATCAATGAATCAAGGAATGCACAAATGAATCGATTCTGCTTAGAAAACATCCCATTGCACTATAGCAACCTTCTGGAGAATAGTCTAGAAAGCCCTACTCAGTACTACTTGGCTGGTAGTTGGTTACCTTCTACTGGTATCATTCTCTGGACATGTTATATCTTCCATTAGCGGGCAAGCCCAGCCTTCTCTCTTCCACGTGCTCACATGGCACCTGGCACAGAGTTGGGGCTCAACTTTTGCAGCTACTTTACCAGTTTGCCCCCAGCAACCTCACGGAGCCCGTATTGACCAACAGGCCAGAACTTCAGCTCCTCGCTGCCCACACGGGCAGCCCCCATTTCTTTCCCTCCATTTCTTTTCTTGCTCTTCACCAGTAGACAAGTGCCACCTCTCAACAACAGTTCCACATCCTTGGTGACTACCAAGGAGCCACTTTCAGAACAGAGGCTCTAGTAGGCCTTGCCCTCCGTGGAAATCCAAAACCCACAGCATCCTGAGACTTTGGAACCAGAAAGGCATACGGACCTCAGACAAACCATTTTAGAGAGTAGGCAAAAGCCCAAACACCACCTGTTTTCAATATGAGTGTCTCTATTACCAAACACACATTTTTACTTAGGCCTCAAATTAGGTCGAATGCCACACCAGCCTCCAATTCCCCACCAGCCCAGCCGTCCCCAGAGCAGGGCTCCGCCTGTATAATCAGCTTGCCTAGGCCGTGGTGGTCTGGCTGGCATCCACTCAGGGTGCCCTCAACCCCGAGTGCACACTGCACATAGCCGCCGGGCAAGTCTGGCCACATCACCAGACAGGGTCCTGCCAGTTATTAAAGCAGCAAACGGGACGAGCCATGCCTTCCCACCAGAAAACAGCTGCAAATACAGACTAAATGGCAACCATCTTCCTTTCGGCCAGTCGCGACCAGATTCTGGAGACTTCCTTGGCGGTGCGATCCCTTGAGGACGTGAAACAGTCCAGCGGCTGGGGTTTTTCAGAGCTAACGGGTGATTGGGGAAACTTGGAAGGAACCTCCCGAGCCCTGATCTTCCCGTCCACCCTTGCCTCAAATCCCTAAATGACGATGTTATTACTTCAGCTGTACACTTTGCTCCGAGTCGAAATGCCGATGCTCTGGGAGGGAAAGCAGCCCATCAGGGCCTCTGAGGTTTGGGGGGTGGGTGGTAGGGAAAGGCGGACATCTGAGAGGCTGATGGCACCTGGGACGAAGCTTGCTTTCCTCACATTTGTTCCCCAGCCTTTCAGAATCTGTCGGTGAGAGATCACACAGATGGCATCCCTGATTGGTCTGAGCAGGCCAGCAGTGACTGCCAGAGAAGGATGTCATGGAGGACAAGATGACAGAGCCCAACGTTTGAGGAAGCTGGGTAGGAGCTCATGATGAGGCTTACTGCCAAGCTGTTAGGATGTCCTGATGCAGCCTCTGAGCAGTCGCTGTGTGTCTGTACACTCACGAAACTGATGACTTTTCACAAAAGAGCAGAACTGGCCCTTCCAAGGAGTGCTGGCCGTTTCCGAGGGCAGAGGTTCTTTGGAAGGCTGTCCACTAGATCCAGCCATACTGTCACACTCAAGTGACTTGAAGCACTGTTCACATGACCTGACTTCTGAGCTGTTTCTGAGCCATATGAGAAAATCCCTCTCCTTTCATAACCACAACTCATTTCTGAGCAAAATGATTGACCTTGAGACTGAGGGAACCCCATGAGAACTTGGCTTTCTTGGCACTTGTATTACTTGTAAACGGATCTGGTTGGTGATGGAACCTTTGGCCAATGCTCTAGATGTGGCCTTTACTAACTTCTGGCTATTAAAAAGAATTCTATCCACCGTCAGTGTCAGGAGATATGCCCCAAAGTGGCGGGAACTCCCAGTGTGCTGCAGGCTGGGAAGGCATTCTCTACTGGGTTGAAGGAGCACTGGCTAACGTTTTGAGGAATCAACCTAAACAAGCACCATTGGAAAAATGAGGGCACACTTGTTAAAGAAGAAAGGCCAAGTGTAACTATTAAAAAGTGGGAGCAGTTTTCTCCAGGTTGATTCCACAGGCTATGTCAAGCTCTTGGCCACTGCTGAAGTATGAATCTGCATTAGCCAGTCTTTGACAAAACCAAATCCAAATCCATGTCTGGATTAGGAGGGCAGACCTAAAGAAGGGAGGAGGAGGAGGCTGCTTTGAGGACAGTGGCTTCAGAGTTGGTGGTGGAAAAAAGGAACATGAAGCAGGAGGGTGGGGAAAACAGGGGGTAGCATTATAGATGGAATCAACCTTGAAGTAAAAAGTTTCTGCATTTCTGACCATGCAGGCATACTTATGGGCACTCTTCCCTGCTGGAAACGGGGAGGGGGGGGAATCCAGAGCATCATACTGACATTTGAAAACGACGGACTAGAATGCAGGACCCTGGTGAGCCCAGGCAACTCCCTTTAGTCCTCTCAGGCAGTGGTGATCCATGTAGTCAGAGAAGAAGAAAGTCACTGGGGCACAGCTGGTCCTTGACCCTCCCTGGGACACCGCGTCTAACCCCCACCTGCTACCAAGGCCCTGATCTGTCTTGGCCAAGGTGGAAGCTGTTGTTATTCCGCATTCACCTGGACCCGTGTGAGCACGCCAAATACAACGTCCTACTCTCGCTGTGAGGTGGCACCAAGGCAAATCATCTCCTCCTTCCATGGGGACAACCAGGAGTTCAGCTAGGCCTCTCCAACAGAGGTGGGGAAGGAGCAACGTGGGTCCTACATACGACAACTATGTTTAAAGCTAGTACCACAAAGCATTTCCTTAAAGCATCCCCCCCCAAATGTTAGTTATTAGGTTATGCCATAGTCTAATCTCCTGTTAAAATTTAAACCATTCAAACCAGAAATGGCTTTGAATTATGAAAAATGTCTAAAGATCTTAATGCAGACAAGCCAAGTTTTTCCCAGAGTTATTTGGTTGCTTATTTTTCAAAGTATCTCTTGGCAACATGTACAAATCTGCAAGGAAATTTTAGTTAGAAACATCTGAAAACTTCCATTTCCAGTGGAAACACTGACAGCAACTTCAAAGGCTCTGCCACCCAATCACTGAGCAAACAGTACATGTGTGTACACTTTGGAGTCGGCGGAAAACCCTTTCTAACATTTAGAGCTGCCTGGAGATAGAACACTATTGTAAGTAATGAGATCCCTGTCACCGAAAGTGTCCAAGCGATGCTTGGGCAACCATGTGACAGAACTATTGTAGAGGACAATCAATCATCAAGGATTCAAGATTGACCTGGCTGACCTTGAAGGGACTGTGGGAATTGAGTTGAACTGGTGTATGTCTAGAAGATGATACATTGATCTCTGTGTAGCTTTGTGTACATTCCAGAATCCTGGAATCTCAGTGAGGTTTCCTATCCCCGCCAGAGCTGCTGAGGGCTAATGCACTGATGTAATGCCCCACTTCTCCATCCCGGATGTAGCGAGGGTGCCCCATACTCCTACTCATGGTTCCCTCTAGTACACAGGTGTAGCCAACCTAGTGATTTGCCTGCCCAATAGCCATTTGTCCCTTCTTACTTGTCAATCAGGCCCTGATTTTCCCAGTGTCTATACTCCTCCCTGAAGCCAGGTCTTTCCAATAGGACTGCCTCAGCCCAGGGCATGAATCTTGGTTAGATTTTATACTCAACACCTTAGGACATGTGAGCCAACCTAGACAACAAGAGGTGAGGGAATGTTTGCTGGAAGAGGGTACCTTCTAGGAAAGGGTCTTAGCTCTTCAAGAGACAGTTGTGGGGACAAAAATCTCTTAGTGCTACCAAAAGAAAGGGGTGTGCGAAGATGTATTATTACTATAACTGTTATGGCCATTTTTTCAGCTTTATTGAGGTTTCCTAGACATCTCTCAATCATGAGAGAAGCTATCCGACATGCTAAGGTTGGCAAATTGAAAGATGGGAAGAATCTGGATCCTTGACAAGAACACTGAAAAGTAACCATCGCTGCCGCTTCCTTATGGGGTGGATTCTTGTTATACAAGGTGAGAAATCCCTTCTTGTTTAAATCATTTTGAGTTAGGTTTATCCTTACTTGTAACCAAAACCATCTTAACTAATACGACTGTCTCTCATGGGATCTTGTTTTTCAACATGTTACAGAGATGGGGTGAAACCACTTTTTTAATCCATGTGATCTGGGCCAGAGGATTACATGAAAGACAGACAAGGGGAGTACTGAGAATCACCCTCTCCCTCTACTACTTCTCTCGAGTGATCCCCACACCTTACTCAACCTTCCCTCGGGGTGTGGTCATGCTTAGGTAACTTCTTAATCCCTTATGAAATTAGATCTCTTATGTGTCCACCTCGCTCGCTCCACACTTGCCTGTCCTTTTCTAGGGCCTGAGTTGTAGTGGACAGAGCTTGGGCTCCATTTGGGAATATTAAAGCCTAACCTGCCAGTGGGGCACAATGACTGTGGTCTCAGACAATTTACCTGGTTCTTTTCTTCTGTTTCTTTGTGGAGTTGCCTCTGCCCCACAGGGCTGGGTGCCTGTATCAAAGGCCAGGCTCGAAATTGCTTTGCTTGGGCCAATAATTCTCAAGGCATAGTTTCCAGACCAGCAGCATCAACCTCACCTGGGAAATTTGTAGAAATGCAAACTGTTAGGCCCCATCCCGGATCTACTGGCCATTTGTAGCTTATCAGTCCCTCCAGGAGATTCTGATGCACACTCGAGTTGGAGAACCACTGCCCTAGACATAGACTACTGCCACGATTGGTAACTGGCGGTATGGGCATTTCCCGGGGCTCTAACGTGATTATTTCATACTGCAAGAGTCCCGTTTCACTCTGTATTTATACTTTCTTTGCTGTGACTATTTGATCGCCGATCTCCCTCTCTGCTGGTGAGCTCTACCAGAATGGTCACCACGTCTGTTTTGCTTTGTTACGGTATTCCCGGTGCCTGGAACAGTGCCTGTCATATAGTATGTACTATGTCAACGTTTGTGGAACAGGAAGAAGGGCCCTCACAGCCTCACATAAATTATCGGATGACATATTTTGCTCCACACTAAACTCAGCAAATTCCTAAGGTAATATCTAACGAAGATATTCAAACTGTACAATGTTCCCTCTCTGAACTGGATAAACTGACTTTTATGTCTGTCCACCTTGAAGCAATGAGGACACTTTCAAATGACTCTAGAACATGACTTCTACTCATCAAGCTGTCACGCCTACCCACTGTCCTCCATCTCCTAAAAGCACACCTCTTTCTACTCTTCTCCACCCATGAAGCCAGTAGGGAGAGGTTTCGCACACTAAGCCTCCTTCCTAGGAGGGAGGCAGGAGGCCGCTTAGGTGGGCGCTGCTCAAGCCCCTTGACTGTGCGCCCCCTACCTCACGCCACCTCTGTCCCCAATTTCCTGCCAGACTCTGAGTTGCCATCTCATTTGTGGATTAAAGCTCTTCTCTCCTGGTCACAGAGCAAGGCTGCATCAGCTCCCCGGATTCCAGAGTGGACAGGGAGAAGGGAGAAAGCAATGCAGACGTGCTTCCCAGTAGCCAAGTTCCATCCGCACCCTCCTGAAGGATCCAATGTGGTCTTGGAAGGGCCGGGAGTGCGTGGGGTTGAGCTGGCATCAACCAAAAAGCCCTGCCGGACCTCTGAGGCATTTTGCATGTTTCCTTTTTCACTGGCCCTGAGGTCTTCAGTGTTCCGAAGTGTCAAGGCTTCAGGAAAAAGTGAACAAAAGAAAACGTACTTCAGCACACACTCTGTAATGAACAGTAGCCAATATCCAGGGCTCCTTAGCATGACAGGGATGCTGTTCTAGGCACCGGGAACCTTGTTTTGAACCTTTAAATCAGAGTATGTCATTATTAGAGACTTAGAATCTTCTCTTGTCGGGAAGAAGCAGGCTTCACACTGCCATCTGCTCATTTTCTGTAAAACGTCAGCCATACTTTGATCTAAATACGGCCTTCCTGCTACCACTTGGCAATGGCGGGGCAGGTGTACATGCCTGCTCCATGCTAAATGTGTGCTGCGTGTGGCCTACGGAGTGTGTGCCGAGAGTGCAGAAGCGACCAAGCGCCATCTCAGAGTTCCGCAGCTGGGACTCCTTCCCGCCCAAGCTCCAACCTGTGCCCGCTGCCGGAGGTGGGGCTCAGTGGCCAGGCCTCAAAAGTGCAGTCATCCCTCATCCGGGGAACTAACTGGTCATGGAGCCCCGTGCGCAAGGTGTTGTCAAATTGGCCCTGCCCTGGGCAAAGCGTCGCGCTGGAGCAGCCCCCGGCACCCTGGTCCCCTAGAAGGGCACTTCTTACCTTGGAGCCCCAAAATCCCGGTGTGTGCATCTTCCTGGCATTTCCTCATAACCACCCTGTGCCACACACAGGGCACAGAGAGCTCATTTAAGAGAAAAGCCCAGAAAGAAGTGAAGCAGCTGCTTTGTAGTTTTCAAACTGTGATCTAGGTCACCCAAGGGGTAACGTGACATAAGCCGCCTAGGATGGTCCCGCCCCTTTCACCCCCTCATTCGAGGAACCCCTCCTTCAGTTGATATATATTTGACCCATTCATCCTGCAGGCTGGCCGCCTAATGCTTGAAGAAGTTTCCCATCTCCCCTAAAGTCCAAAGTCCCTGCAGGATGGTGTCTGGAAAACCAGACTCCAGGGATCCTTCCCTGTGTTCCTTTCTGGAACCAAGAGGCCAGCGCAGAATAGAGTGGCCTAAGATGCCTGGCAACTCTGGGTTGCCTGCAGGGGTGGGACCGTGCAGGCGAGCTGGATGTGACAGAGTGGGAGACTGCGAACACCACTTCTAACGTGTCTGAGTGCACTCAGCCTGGACCTCCCAAAAGTGCCCCTTGTGTGGAACTGGATGGTGTTTACCAGAAAGCTCCCAATCAGGATGGTTTGGAGGCTGCTTGGGCATAGAGGGTGTGAGAAGAGCTGGCCCTCTTCGGGATGCACTGTAGAGTGCTCACCACGGTCAAGCCCAAGGACAACGCAATAGGATCCATGCCACATGCTTCTTAGTTCATATTTATACACCGTGGGCCACGTGTCAAGGCCTACGCAAGAATTTCCATCAGATCGTGCCCGCTGGGATTTTGAATTGCCTTGCCTAGCTTTTGAGGGCTTCGTACTCTGATCCCATTCTTCTCTAGTCCTGTACTAACAAATCTTCACCTCCATTCTTTATTTTATTATGTTTTTTAAAATTTTATTAATCGAAGTAATCTCTACACCCAATGTGGGGATTGAACCCATGACCCTGAAATCAAGGGTTGCATGCTCTACTGACTGAGCCAGCCAGGTGCCCCTTCACCTCCATTCTTTAGACACATTTTGCCCCACCCCTTGATGACCCACATCTGTCCCACCTCGTCCTCAGGCCAGTTAGTCCCACCTGTCAGCCCTCACTGACAATTCCACAGCAGCCAGCACCGTACTGTGAGGCAACCTGAGGCACCCAACGAGCACTAAGTACCAACGATCGGTCCTGTGCACAAGCTCACGGAATTCCCTCTCCTTCCTTTTAAGTCCAGCTAGAACGCCGCCCCTCCCAGGAAGCCACCTGACCACTGCAGCGTGTGCTGCTCTCACTGGGTCAGCTGGGAAGCTGCGAACTTCTGGGCTTTCTGAGAATGGGGATCCCGTTCATATGCTCCTCCATCCTCCCACGCAGAGACCAAGGCCAGACATGTCATAAATCATAATACTGCCAAGAGGACACCTATCATGACAAGCACTGAGGAATGAATAGAATTGAATGAATAGAATTACTACATTGTACCCCTGAAGCTAATATAACACTGTACGTCACCGATACTGGCATTCAAATTAAAAACAAATTTAGGGGTGCCTCGGTGGCTCAGTCAGTTAACCGTTTGACTTCAGCTCAGGTCATGATCTTGCAGTTTGTGAGTTTGAGCCTCTCAATGGGTTCTGTGCTGACAACCTCAGAGCCTGGAGCCTGCTTCAGACTGTGTGTCTCCCTCTGTCTCTGCCCCTCCCCTGCTTTGTCTCTTTCAAAAATAAACATTAAAAATCTTTTAATAATTATACATTTTAAAATAAATCAAATTACTTCCTCAAATCCCATGTGGTTATGGAAACCCACACATCCAGATCCAAAGTGACTGCCATTAGCAATCTCTGCTAACCAAGGGTTGGCCTCTTCAGGTACTTCTTTGAAGTGTGTTTCAATATGACAGGGACCTTCAAATTCTTTGGATGTATATAACAGTTCTCCGAAAGGGAACTGCATAGACAGATTTCTAACGCGGGGCACATAAAGGCCCATCCAGCCCTGATTGTGTGTGGATCAATGGTCCAACGGGCAGGTTGAAGAGTAATACCAATGTCTGAGGGCACCTCAGATGATGCCTCCCTTACCCATACCACCTGGATCGACCCCTGGAGGCGAGGCATTCTGCTCACCATCAGCCTATAGCACCCGTGGTTTAACCAATTTCGTAAGTCACTCCTCGATTCCCTAGGGGTGTGTTAGTTACATGGTCACAGACTAGTGAGGCATCCCTTGCCTTTCTTTCATTTGGAGGCAGAGTCTACGGTCCCTGCGGGTCTCACAGGTTTCTCTCTGGACCTTGGATCAAGGTTGCAGTCAAACAAAAGCTGCCAGGTTCCCTCTCTGGGTAGGAAATGGTAAGTCAAATTCTCCGGTCCCTAAAGCACAGGTTTTGTCTTTGGATGTGGTCTTTCCTAATGTGCACGAAGATCAGCCCAGGAGGAAAAACCTAGTACTAGGTGCCTCTTCCACAGCAGTGCCTATGACCTTGGTTCTTTGTGTCCAACTTCTGATCCAGGTCTAATTTTTAAGGTGAAATCCTGTTGAGGGTTCTTGAAGATGCCAAGATTATATTCACAGCGCTCTATTTATCACAAGATGTATTTACCTCCTTGCAAAGCTCTAGATGATTAAGCAGGTATGAATTTGCCGTATGTAAACCATGGTATTTTTCTTAACAGACTGTGTTCGTGTTAAGTGTTCAGCAAGTTGACCCGTCCCAACAATGGAGCTCCCAGGGCCACCCCAGAGCCCTACCACACGTGGACACAGGAGGCTGTCCTGGAGAGGGCGGCAAGGATTACTTAATGGCTGTTCTTCTAGAACTAGCACAAAGGCCACTTTGTCCCTATGCACTCTCAGCTGAGGTCGTCCTCCTTTGAAGTTCACTGAGCAAGGAGCCTCCGCTTGAGGCTAGAAAACCTTCCCATCAAGATTTGTTTCCAAGAATGAAAAATAAAAATCAAATAAAGAATGAAAAAAAAAAAGACATGTCTCCAGGTCAGCCAAGTCAACCACAGTCTGCCATAACCTTTACCCTGGCCTTCCGCAGGGCCAGGACGGTTCTGACTGCAGCAAGGCTGACAAGAGAGTCCCTTCCTGATGACTGGGACAACAAACGGGAGAAGGGTTGTGGAGGGAAAAGTAGCATTTGCGGGGGAAAAAAAAGAAACAAAGAACAACCGGGCTCTGGTGGTCAACCAACCTGTTCCAAATCTGGTTCTTGCATTTTTTACCTGTACGTCACCATTGGAAAAGTTACCTAACTCGAGTCCTTACACTTGGGTGCAAAATGGAGCGACTTCTATTCGTGTGATGGTGGCTGTGCCCTGGCCTTGTACCCCACGCACAGGTTAGCCCTGGCTCGCTGCTCCCCGTCGGGATGTTTATGGGTGAGTAAACAGCAAGAAACTTTTTTACAGTAAATATGTTCAAATAACTTTCGGTTGCTGCGGCCAGAGCTTGTTGCAAATTATTCAGAACCGAAACAAGCTTTTCATTACATTTTAAAAGCGAGGTGAGGGCAGGGGCACTCAAGACCTATAAAGGCCAAGTACAGTGAAAGGGTTCAGACCCTGATGCCAGGGTTCAGAAAATGACTCACCAACCAGAGTTCCTTCTTTGTGGCTAACCCGGCACCAAGTGCCCTGTGCGGTGACTCACCGAGAATAGTGGGCTACAGTCAGCTCCAGGTTATCTACGTTGGTACAAACCAGCCAGTCCCAGGCTGTGGTAAACCTAAGTAATTCTATCTGGAATGCATTTTATATGTGCGTGTGTGTATTTTTTTCTTGGCAGGAGACTTACCTTCCTAATTATGTTCCCCTTAGGCTATTATTAAAATTAGTCCGCATTCTCCAAGCACACACCACTGAAGGCAGGGGGAAAGCAGCCCATAAGCAACGGGGTAAGTTCAGCCTGGGATGGAGTGTGTGAAAACACACAAACCTGTGTGGCGGTACGTACATGTATGCGTGCGCCCGCACAGGACTTCCCGCTGTGCCATGGGACACCAGAGAACAAAACTGTAAAACCCTTGAGAAAAGCATCTTGGGTATCACACGCGTGCTTGCTCATTCCTTAACCATCCTGGTCACCTCCCACTGGGCAGGATTGAGGCACGGAAACCTTTTATCTTTCCAGCAACCCTGTGCTTATTTTTTCAGGATTCCTCACCTATCTTTAAGAACTGTCGAAAGTAGAGTAAAATGTACATTTAATGCCACATGTGGACACTCAAGTTGGAGATTTTACAGACTAATGCTCAAGTAGAGTGTCTCCAAACACTGATGGATACAAGTTCAACTTTACATGAAAACCGAACTTTGACCAGCATCTGCATATTCTAATGACTCCTTGGTCATTGGATAGACAACTCACAGGCTGACTAAGAAGACCCAGGGATGCATTTCCCTAATACTCTCTTCTCCATCCTCTTTGATGGCGGCTGCTGCTTCAAGGCCTCTGGACTTGGGGAAACTTTAAGACTATGGACTTCTAGAGGCGCCTGGGTAGCTCGGGTGGTGAAATGTCTGACTCTTGGTTTTGGCTCAGGTCATGGTCTCATAGTTCGTGGGTTCGAGCCCCACATCTGGCTCCACGCTGAGGGTGCAGAGCCTGCCTAAGAGTCTCTCCTTCTCCCTCCACCCCACTTGTGCACTCTCTCTCAAAAATAAACTTAAAAAATAAAAATTAAAAAAAAAAGTACAGTATCCTAAGAGTAGGAATCATTTCCAGGGTACATTTCCTTGGAACCATTCTTGAACATTAACAGTGGTGCTCGTGTGCTGTGTCCTAAGAGCATCTTCCCAAGTGCTCTGGCCAGTCAGTATGTTCTTCGCTGGTGAGGATATGGAACCAAACTCCCGGGGACAGACTTAACGTGAACAGGCGTCATCGCAGTGATGCACTCTGGGAAGATGACACTATAACGCCAGACTGGTCCTCATTCAGTTCGACGTTTGTTTCTTGAACAACAAAAGAAAAATCACAGACATGCATCTGGGCCAAAATAGAGTCAAAATTCCAAATGGGTACCACTGAGAAGTGATGCCTTTAGAATAGGAATCTGTAATTTTAGGGATCGCTCCTCTCAAAGGTAATTAACTAAAAAAACAGGGCATTATATACTACTTCCCATGTAAAAAACAAAGGAGGGAAAATCCTCAATTGCATATTTGCTTGCATATAATAAAACCATGGAGGAAGATATATTTATAAACCAACTGATAAGTTTAGAGTGTGGGGGTAACCGGACAGATTGGATGCAAGAGCGGAAGGGAAAACATAAGGGGTTTTAAGCCCGGTCAAGGCATCACCTAATGAAAAGCTAAATTAGATAGTAAAGAGTCAATGGGTTTGCCTTGAGGATGGCCTGGAACTCCCAGATTACTCCATGTTATCTCCCTGAGATTTTTCACTTCCGTAAGGACTTCCAGAAGAAAATAACTGGAGGAGATTAAAATAGAAACCGAACTTGTACAATAAAGTGTATCCCAGAACGCAGAGCTACCTTTTCCCCCACGAAGTGCTGAGTTGGAAAAAAAATGTTCCCAGTGCTTTTCCCCCCAATTTCCAAAAAGACAGCAAGTTGTATTTCGTAGGTTGGCATGTGCTCGAGGGTTGAGAAAGGGCAGGCGCAGGCCTCCCATGGCAGAGCCGGTTATGAACTTACTACCCCCTTTAGCTCTGCTGGTTCTAGAAGCACAAATGACAAATTCTACTTCACGTAAACTGTTAGGTTTCTAATACCGAGGGAGGAAAGTTTTAATGTGAACACCAATTCTTTGTACTTTGTCTTTTATCAAATAATAGGCGCTGATTACAGACTCTTTTTTGAAATAAAATGTAAATCTAAGAGTCGTTAAAATGCTTTTTTCTTAAGGGACAGAGTGGTGACGTGTTGGGAAAGAAAAATAATTTCCAAATGACTCTGTAAAACACAAAGTCACATGCTATTAACTGAGACTCTGGAAAAGTCAGGTCTACTAACAAAGCTTTTATTCTACCTCATAGTCTGAACTCTTAAGATTTAAAAATATTCAACTTGCCTGTATTCTTTTTTGCTGGGGGTTGGGGGGGGAGTGGGGTGCAATGGTGAGCCTGCCAGCTGGTTAGAAGCCAAGAGTTATCCAGTCAGATCTGAATGGAAAAATCTATGATTTGTTTATTCCATAGTTCAAGTTCAAAAGCAAAAGACAATTTAAATAATAAAAGGGTAACAGGGAAAAATGCAAAGAAAAGAAAACAAATCAGTAAGAGTCCAGAAGAACCTTCAAGAATATTTAATTCGGAAAATGTTATTGGTGTAGAGAACTTGACTGAAAGAAAACAGCTGGGCAGAGTTCAAGGTTTTAAATTAAAAACAATCTAACAAGATCTACAGGGATAACTCTTTGCGCCACATTTTGGAGACCAGATTCATTTCTACCAAGTCAAAGTAATAGCAATCTAAGCTAAAAAGGAAATTCCTCAGAACTGAGGTAGTTACTAAGTATCAGCACATTTTCCAAGTTCTCACAAGGCGGCTGATCTATTTACAATCCATTTTCCTCATACATAAACGGAGCACCTTTTCAATTTTGTCTTCTGTGATTTGCCTTAAAAAAA
>NC_043717.1:94535449-94586095 GCF_006229205.1 Suricata suricatta
CAAAGTAATAGCAATCTAAGCTAAAAAGGAAATTCCTCAGAACTGAGGTAGTTACTAAGTATCAGCACATTTTCCAAGTTCTCACAAGGCGGCTGATCTATTTACAATCCATTTTCCTCATACATAAACGGAGCACCTTTTCAATTTTGTCTTCTGTGATTTGCCTTAAAAAAACAACACTTATACACACCAGCCAGAATATGCCTATTTTATTAACATCATGCTTTAATAAATAACTGACTACTTCTAATAAAATTAAGCCTCTGTTTACAACAGCCCCGAATATTCCATTTGACCATTCTGCAGAATTTGGTGTAAAAAGTTGAATGAAATGTAGACCCTGAGCTATCAAGTAATTATGTTTCAATACAAAAATAGAGAATTACTCTTAAAACTGAAGATTGAACAAGAACACAAACCATCTCTCTGTGGGTTTTAGCTTCTGTGGAATTGGTTGGCATCTTCATGGCTATCTAGAGCAGGAAGAGACTCGCAGAATTTTCTTTCTGACCACTTTTGGGAACTCCTTCTGACAGTGACTTGTTACATTCTCATAGTTTTGTGAGCTGTCATTTGGTAAGGATACAAGCAACGGGTTCCTAAGGGGCCATGGCAGTTGGTAGTCTTTGGCCCGGGACAACAGATGTGGCCTTTGCCAGTTCACCCCCGTGGCCACAGGTCACCGCTAAGATACCGTCTTCTCAGATCTATCGCCTCCCTCCCATCCCCTCCCCAAAACAACATCACATGAAAGAAGATTCCGGACACCCGGATCCCGGCCCTCCCTGCTCAGTGGACTTCTTGGCTGACAGGGTGGCACAGAGCTGTGAACTACTGCCAGTCCTTTGTCCGTCTCATCAGAGAAACCTGGGCAGGAAGACTCAAGCAGGATACCTTAGAAATCTTTTTACACAAAGTGGAATCCAAAACCAAATGCAAATGCACAGCACAAACTTTCTGAGCATTGACAGCTAGCCGTGAGCCCAGGCTGCACCCCCGTTTTGGCTAGCCCCCAGACAGCTCGGTCCGCTATATGGTTGGGTTTGAGATCTTGCACACTGTAACAAGGGGGACCGAATGAGCTTATCGGTCACTTATTTCTGCCATCGGGATATCAGTTCAAAGCAGATCAGCATGGACATGAAGACTGGCACACAGCGGCTTGCTAAACTCGCCTGGATACAACACAAAACGACAAAAACCCACCCCCGAACTAAGTGTGAACGTGTAGTGACTGGGGCATCCGGAATGCCTTCTGTATGTCTAGGGAGAGGGTATTCAAAAGAATCTTCTTCTAACCGGGCTACACTTTAAGTAGAAAAGGGTTCAAGAAAAGGACCTATCTGTGATCTTAGTTTCCGTAATTCAATGCAACCAAGATGGGCATAGTCTGCAATCTCTTCCGGTCCCTGGACATCAATAAAGCATAGCCACATTCTTGTATTGATGCTTGACCACACCAAACAAGGGCCTCGGCAGCCCCCTGCACGGCCTTCACATTCTGTCCTAACTCCAGAAAAAAACAAAATCACGTCCACTCGTCTCCAGATAAGGCAACTAAAACAACAGGGATGAATGGAAATTTTACTGCTTGTTGGGCTTTTTCTTTTAATAAGATAACATGATAAATAAAACCTGCTTCTGTACAGCTATTTAATATTTCAGAAACACGTACATGTTACATGCCAAGAAAGGACCCTGGTTTTCTTGTAAGAAACAAGGTGAGATCATAATTGAAGGGAAAGAAAAACCCCACAAACAAAAAGGAGAAACAACAACAACAAACAAACAAGAGAGTGATAAAAATCACAAATGCACAACTAACTACAGTTCTGTACCTACACTGTTAGCCACGTTTAACATGACTGCAGGGGAGCAGGAACTGACCTTACACACACGTCCCTTTTCCCCGCAAAACTGAATGAAAACACAAAGTCAGCCTTTTTTAAACCAGTGGCCACATAGTAAAAACTGTACATCGTTGTCCATTCATTTAAAAAGCGAAGTCACTAGGATGGTATAAAAGTGATAACCGGTGCCTCTGTAACTTTTTGACGGAAACATTTTCTCTACAATTAAGAATTATCTCCATTCTCTCTGCATAACCAGGAACAAGATGCAGGAGACAGTGAGAAGGTAGGGCTGCGCCCCGACACGGACACCTGCGCCACCGGCTTTATCGCTGGCGCTCTTCCCAGAGTGGTCGGTGGCGTTGTACTCCAATTCCGAAGGGCAATGCTGATACTCACAACCGCTGCCACTTCCCTCTCCGCTGCTCTCATCACCTAGTGGTTAAAAAAAAAATGCAGCAGAGGTGTCATTCGACTTGTTCTCCTCACAAGGTGTCCAAGGACAAGGGTGTACATTTCGAACTGCAACAAATGCTTACTGATATCAAAGAAGTCCACGTCATTCCCATTGTATGCATTCTTCATTTTGCTGGTCATGACCCGAAGAGCCATGATCTGACGGAGGATCAGCATGTCCGCTTTGCTGGTATCAACCTGGACCTCTGGGTTATTACCCTGGTTGGCTAACCCATTCCCCGTCACTGCGAACAGGTATCTGAAATGAGAAATGACCCAAGGAAGATGATCGGTAAAACAAAAAGTCGCCAAAGATCATCAGAGAATCCCGTTTGGATTCTAGTTATTTCTGAGGGATGCGATTCCCCCGAAGTTCTTCCACTTCTAAAGAGCTTGGATTTCTCCTTTGCCCAGGTAAGCATCTTGTGTCTCCAATTTGATGGGGACCTTTTGTAAAGCAGTGGAGGTTGGTGGCTCGGCATCAAGTGCGAATATGGCGGCTACTTAGCAAATAAGTGTGTAGGGGAGCAACACAAGATGTCACCAGAGAAGAGAATGAGACTTGTTGAGAATTGGTGCTTCAGGAGGCGAAGCTGGTGAGCAAAGACCCCCAGGTACCAAGGACCATAAAGACAACACTGCTGGAATGGCCGAGCCCTGGTTGCAGCCCTCGTGCTGCGTTGGAATGGGCATCACATGCTTGGGGGTCAGTACTCTTTGTAAGTAGCTGGGTGCCTTCCCAAGGCCGAGGGGGCAAAGCCCACGCCTCAGAACACCCAGAACCTTCCCGCGTCACTGCTACCTACTGTGAGAAGCTCCCTGCTGCCTCCCTCAACAGACAGCTGGCGTCGCCCTGTCTGGGGTGCTCCTAGGGGCTGACCTGCTCTTGCCCCTCCCGTTCCAGCAGCCGTCCTCATTGCCATTCCCAGCTGCCATCCTCTCGTCGTTGCAGACGGTGCTGGGCAGAGACGACCAGAACTTTTTGGCCTCTTTCAGCTTCTCCTTGACATCGGTAACCTAACGAGGAGGCGGGGGAGAGGGGGGTAGGCAAGCTCTCTGTAAAAACACAGGCCCACCTACTGGTGTGTGTTCTACTCATTGCTAACGTAGCTCTAGAGTGCTATGCAATTCTTTGTGAACGTGAGTCACGAGACAGGAACGCAGATCAAATGTGAACAGAAAAGAACAACATCACGCAAATGAACCAAGAGTTGAAACGCAAGCTCGGAACGAGTTGCGCAGATCTGCTGCCCATCTACCTCTTTATGACAACTACCATCTGCTGCCCTCCAGCCTCCGTGCCCTGTGGATACAATGAGAAGATACCTTCTCTTCCCACAAGGCTTTTATACTCCGGCTCGAGCATCTAGGGCAACCCCTCTGTGAAACCGAGCGCCCGTCATCACGCTCCCTCCTCCCACCATACGTGCAGCCTGCCGCCATGCGTAAAGCAGGCTGCTCGTCATTTAGAGCGTCGCAGCACTTATGATACACGCCCTCTGTCAGTTAAGCCTGAGATGTCGGCTTCTCCGTTTGTTGGAGGACGATCTTCCTGCCTCCCTAAAACTGGCACAGTGATGGGCGCACAGTACACGCCTCACATTTCCTAACTACGTACGAACTTTATGACAGTGAGAGGCAGATTTATTGACATCCAGATGCAATTTGCATGCAAACTTTCACCTGGAAGACCCATACTGGAAAGCCTTCCAACTAAAAATGCATTTGGAGCAAATGTTTTCTGTTCTCTGTCATTAAACACGGCCATTCCTGCCAAAGGGCTCACCAGTCGGTCCAAACTAGTGCCAGCTGCTGTGGTTGGGCGTTCCTCAGGGTGATACGGTCTGAAGCGAGCGCTGAAGGCACCTTCAGAGATGGAACGGGAAATCCGGCCGGCCGGGAGGGGCTTGGGGGGCCCACATCCCTGGAAAACCTGCATCGAAGCAAGCACGAGACACATCAGGGAAGTCGTATCCCAAGCTGAGGCGGGGCAGGGGTAGGGGCCCTGCATGTCCTTTGCAGTGTCCTGCCTTCATTACCTTCTGGGACACTTGCACACTGTTCTCTTGCATATTCATAATAGCATCAGAAATCTTCACGTCGATGGGGTCCATCACAGATTCGATGTTGAAAGGACCCTCAAGCCTCTCTGCCACCATCAGCATCGCATCTAATGTGATGTTTGGGGAAGAACAATACAGCATAAACAGGAAATCAGTAGTTTGGCCTTGGGCAATCAGTGTGGTTATTTTACTGTCTTTTGTTTGGAGGGGGGCATGCATCATAATTCATGTTTTTATATCTTTTTTAAAAATGTTTTATTTATTTTTTGACAGAGACCATGAGCAGGGGAGGGGCAGACAGAGTGGGTAAAGAGGATCCAAAGCGGGCTCTGTGCTGACAGGCTGACAGCAGCGAGCGCATCTGGGGGCTCGGACTCACAAATTACAAGATCACGACCCAAGCTGAAGTCGGTCGCTCAACAGACTGAGTCACCCAGGCGCCCTTTTGTATCTTTTTCTATTACACCAAACTGCAGTTAGTTACTGTGCATTGCTAGCTCTCTAAAGTGTGAAATGGCCAGGTGAATGCTCTATTCCACAGCAAGGAAACCCAATCAGGAATGTTCTATTATACTGCTGATTCATTCCTCCGTGTGTCAGTGGCTGTCACTGTAAGACTCTGGGCTAGCTCCTGCTGGCAGACCTAAGGCTGGAAGCAGAGCGACATGCCACTTCTCCCGGTGACTTCTTAGGATCTTTCCATTTCAGGTTCCATTTACGAGACTCTAAAATGCAAATCCGTTAAACTCCTGGCATATCACTTTCTTGCTTTCATTTTTTAAATGAAACCCTTTCAGATCCCTGAGCGCACAGCTGGAAAGTACAAATGACAGTGTTCCTAGGAATTCTAATGAGTTTTCAAATAATGACATTTTGAAAAATGCGATTTTGTACTAAGATAAACTTCCCATTTCAAACACAGGGGCCTTGAGTTAAAGCAAAACATGTCCCTCTTTTGGTGCAGGTGAAAAGACAACACGAGCCACGGTACGCAGAAAGCCGTGTGCTCACAGAGTGAGCTTTGACATTCTGGAGGAGTCTAGAACGTTTCAGTACACACTGAATCTCTTAAACAAAATACGCTGTACTTGTTTGTCTGTCATATGCATTTGCTGGGATTTTCCAGTGTTTTCTAATTTTTACCAACAAATACCAGGCAAAATCGGATGCCCGAATGAGGAAAAGGACAGTCATGAGAAGCACTGAACTTCTTCTCTTCCCGTTACACACTGGTGCTGAAAGCACAGCAGTTGAAGGGGAGCTAGATAGGCCCACATTATCCACAGCCTTCAGGTAGGTCAAGGTCAGCTCCTAGAAAGGAGGGCTAGTTCCCAGAAGTCTATGTGCCCTTTTCAAAGAAGACCACGGGCGACCACACGGGCCTGCTACCTAAGCTTTCCAGTGCATCAGCATTATTATTATTTGCATTTGCAGTGCATTAGCATCAGCCTATCAATACAACCAAATTTGGCCATCAACCTTTCACCTTCAACGTAGGACACATACAACACAACATTTTAAGGCACGGGGATCATTTCTCTAAACTGCAATTCCGAGGTCCCAAACCACAAATAGATTTCCGTGAAATGCACTTTTTTTCTTAAGTAATAACAAATGAAGTTTCAGATTGCATTGTGGTAAGCGCCAATAAAGTGACACTCCAACCTCTAAGTAAAGGCTGCCAGCATGAATATACCATTGTCCTCGACAGGGAAAAATGCTTTTGATGTGCTCGCAAAAGGAGACTTTTGTAAACAAGTGGAGCACAACTTAAATGTGTTCATCATTGTCAAAGCATCAGCGCTGCCACGCACAGAAAGCACATTCTTCGTCCAAGAAGTCGCTTGCTCCAAATAAAAATATTATGAATAGACAGATAATAAACATCCAAAATGCAGAGGTTTCAACAAGAAGAAACAGTGCGTTTTGGAACTACTTATTCCCCTAGTGGCGAGGAAAGGCCAGATCACTAATGTGTTTGGGAAAGACTGAAAGGAAACATAAACCGGATTCTTCTGGCTGTTTGGCGTCTTTGTAAACTCTGGGAATGGAGGGGAGCCGGCCCATTGTTGGGGTCAGTGGCATGGGCTGTGTGCGGCTCAGCTGAAGAATGCGCAGAGCTGCCTCCCACCCCTGGGGGGAGTCACGGTCGGAGAGCCTCTTCCAGAGAGCCTCTTCCGTACGAGCAGCCGGCCCTTGTGAGAAGCCCCAAGAGAGATCCGAAGATGGTAGGTTTGTTTTTTCTTCTGGTTGGTCTAGGCCGCAGGTCTATTTGCGGGATAACTGACCAATTCCTGCCTCCCGCCAGCAACCCTAATACCCCAGTGCGAAATTTGTGCCGGTAGCAACGTCTGACATTAATGATAATGTATGACACTGGCTAGGAGTCAGATGAATGTTAACACAGCTACAGTAGGTGATGGAAAACAAGGAGCAACCAAGCATCATTTACGGTTCTCCAGAAACTGACTTTGGGGGTGGGGGGAGTATTGGCTTACCGTTGGAACCAACCTCTTACAAAATCAAGTCCAGGAGTTTCAAACTGTTTGGGTCCATCTAGTAAAGGCTGGCAACACTAGAGAGGCAACTCAAGAGAAGGAAAAGCAGGACATGGTGGCAAGAAGGCAGACGGGAAAAATCTATCCTTAGCATTTCCAAGGGTCTACTCCAACAGCAGGATCTCAACGCTTGGGTAATTGGCACTGAGTTGGCCCCGCCCCATCAACAAAGTGTCCCCTTGGCACTAGGCAAAGTGACTCCTTTCACACTGTGCTGCCAATAATCAGAAACCCACACCTTCAGCCTCATGACGGACTAGAAGAACAAAAGGCAGTTTCCCGACTTAACCCTTAAGATGTGATTTAAGGGGGCGGGGGGGGGGGGGGGGGGGGGGGAAGAGCCCTTGACCATTCATTAACTGCAGCCATTTAAAGGGGAAAGAAAAATTCTTTGCAAAGAAAGGGAAATAAAAAGAACTTATAGCTGAGGAATGTAAATTGGGAGTGAATTCCACAACCACAGAGCAAATTAAACCCTGGTGGAAATTCATTAAAAAAAGCACTGGAGATGAACAATGTCTATTACTCCTGGCCTTTTAGATGAACTTATTAGACATAGAGAATAAAGTACCCATTAAAAATTAAGTTTAGATACAATCATGTACCTCATCCCTCCAAAAAGGATCATTCCAAATAACTGAGGAAAATTGATTCAGAAATCCTATCGATTTCCACTTGAGTTTAATTTTGTTTCTTGAAAGAGAACAGACGTAATTTTTAAGACTCAACAACCACAGCAACTCAGCCGTCCTTGCTTCTGAGCACCTGACTGAAGACATGAATTAAGCCAAGCCAGAGGACGGTTTTGGTTTGCTGTGGACTTGCAAACTCTTGGAAAAACATGTTTTTTAAAGGGGAGAATGTGTGTTTGACTACAATGAGTTAGTTTCTGCCAGACGCGTTAGAACAAAGGAATAGTGCAAGGGACACGCTCCCCGACCCCGCACCTGACTTTTAAGAGAGCCACAAAAGTTGGCAAAACTAGGTGACTCTCACTGTATGTTGCTTGTACTTAATGACGAATTCTACGCCTTCGCCCTGACAACTACTATGTTACATGTCATGAAGTAAAAAGGCTAACCAACATTTACAAAAATGAAGTTAGCAAAAGTGAACAGCAAAAGAGGCATTTGGATGTGGGGGTGAGGGTGGGATTAAAAAGAGAGAGAGAGAGAGAGCAAAACCATCCACTTTAGAACTGGAAATGCCATGAGCTTTCATTTCCAAGGGAAATATTTGAAAGCAACGATCTGTCCCATGGCTCCGTTCTGGGCATGATGTGCCTCTGCTGGCCTTACGCCTCTGCTTTCACGGGACTCAGCTTCTCTGTGTGTAGACTTGTTCAGGTCTTGCGGCTTTGAGGTATTTAGGCTACAACTGTGCCGAAGTGCTTAATATTCACATCTTTTTTCCCCCCGGTGTCGGTGTGTTCAAGAATCTGCTGGAGCCAATTTATTGATGCATTTTCAAACAGACTTAATATGGTGATTAGCTCTCATGCAGACTAGAAGCATTCTCTCCAACTCCAACCCCTGCCAAAAGTGCCAGCAAATTGCATACATGTTCCCATGATGCGAACAAATAAGTGAAAAATAGGTGCTTGCAAAGGCACTTAAATTCTGCAATTACGCAAATGGGATGGGGGGCTGGGGGAAGAAGCAAAGTTTGCTTTTGTGAGCTGTTAGTATGTGTATTCAGTGCCACCGGCACAGAGTAGCAGGAACATCCAACTGGTCACTGAGGTCTAGGACTTAGCGATCTATGCATTAAGAGCACATCAAGGGAGTCGATGACCAGACATTTAAATTAGCCTTACCTTGTCCTTTCCCACAAAGGTCGAGTAATCTTCCCAGAAACTGGGTCCTTCACTTACATAGCTGGGTTTCAGGTTACATACATGAGTGTTTAGCTCTGAAATGACTAGAGAGCAAGAGCCCCTCCAATCTCACCAGAGCAATCTTCTACTGTTAAATCCTCTGTAGAAACAGAACTCCTAAATTCCCACAATTGGATTTCACCTCAAATATCCAACGAGCATCCGGCCAGTACGCAGAAGATTTGGTCACAGTGTGACAGATGTAACAATTTAAAGGCTCAGTCAGTGGGGCACCTGGGTGACTCAGTGGGTTGAGCATCAGACTCTTGGTTTCAGCTCACGTCATGAGCTCATGGTTCGCGAGATGAAGCCTTGAGTCGGGCTCTATGCTGATAGCAGTGAGCCTGCTTAGGATTCTACCTCTGCCTCTTTCCCACTGAATTCTGTCTCTCCAAATAAATAAATAATCTTGAAAAAAGAAAAAAAGCTCACTCAGTGATGGCTGTCTTCCAGCATCTACACGGACACAAGCCTAGGGCGTTTAACTAAAACTGACCATTACGGGGAAAATGTCAAGTCACATTCTAATTATGAAAACTTGGTATTCACTGTGTCTAATGTCTTCCTACAAGTAAATGAACTTGTGGAGATGGTATGAACTCTGGGTACAGTTAGCACCCTGGCAGGTAACTGGTGCACAGAACTTTCCTGGATGATAATTACAACATTCCCCGTGGCTGGCACTGAGCTGCCTCCGACGACACAGACACATCGCTCACTCACCTATGAAATTGTTCCACTCAAAATCAAGGTCCCCTTGGTGGGCCAGACAGCCTCTCATGATGTTTGAACAGTAGTTGTAACACGGCTTCACCGTCACGAGGCCCTGGCAGTGGGAACAGTAGATCATCTTCAACAAGGCCTGGGTACACTGCGCGGTGGGGTTCACCTGGCGTGCAAGAAGACAGACACAGTGGTGGGCATGCATGACACCGAAATCCCAAGTCCCTCAAGTTGACCCTGAAGGGTTGGCCACAACTTCAACTTCAGAACGAGTTGTGAGGGACCGTGCAGGGTGGGCCTGGCCCGCTTCTTCTAGAAGATTAGATAATAGGAGGTATTCTGGGAAGAAGGGTAGAGGGAGGGCCGACCACGGCTTTACCTGAACTCATCAAGGCGCGTGGATTTCCCACCCTGCACACTCACATTCTTCCTCCGTCCCACTCCCTCTCTCTCTTGCCACACACTCACTCGCGCTCATTTTACAAGGCTCGATTGTTTCCAAGTCCTCTCACAAGTAAGTCTCCGGGATCGGCCACAAGGTACAGTCGAGGCGACCTTTTCCTGCCCGCCATGCCTGGCCTGCTGTGCCCTCTGCCTTGCCAGACAGGGACCCAAGCATACCTTCTTCTCAAGGACACAGACTGACTACAAGACTGTCCTCTGAAACTTAATCCTCCCAGTCACGGTTCACAAGGGTACCTAGTGTGTACCCCATTCTGTCCCGGTAGCTGTTGTGAAGGCAAAAGTGGACAAATCCTCAACAGATAAGAAGCTGAGTAAATTTAAACTTGGGGTGAGGTAGAGCCTTCCAAGGCCCGGGAGCAGCAGAACAGAGTGCTCAGGGAATGCCTGACGGAAGAGCAAAGGCTTCGGTTATACTGTGAAGAAAGGTGGGATTTAGTTGGTGAAACGCAGGGAGACCACCGAGCCGGGGAGAGCAAAATGACCACGGGCTGTCAGAGAGCACACTGGGCTCGTGGGGAATAAGGCCGAAAGCCTAGGAAGAGGGGGCGTGTGGCCAGGGCTTGAAGGGGCATGAATCCCAGGCAGAAATGGGGATACCATACAGCATGACACAGGAGGCTACTCAAGTTCATGACAAAGGGAAGTAGGCAGGATGAAAACAGTGCCCAAGTCAGATTGGGCTGGCTGTGTACTTAGTGTGCCCTTCCTACTTATTTTTTAAAATTTATTTTCTTTAAAATTTGTTTTAATGTTTACTTATTTTTGAGAGAAAGAGTGTGGTGGGGTGGGGCCAGAGGAGGGGAAGGAAGAGAGAAGAGACACAGAACTTGAAGACCCAGACGCAGGGCTTGAACTCAAGAACTGTGAGAACATGACCTGAGCCACTAAAGTAGGATACATAACAGACAGCCACCCAGGTGCTCTTACATTTTTAAAAAATGTTTCTTCATTTTTGAGGTGGGGGGGCGTGGGGAGAGGCAGAGACAGGAAGACAGAGGATCTGGAGCAGGCACTGCGCTGATAGCAGAGAGCCGGATGTGGGGCTCGAACCCACAAACCGTGAAACCATGACCTGAGCCAAAGTCAGATGCTCAACCAACTGAGCCACCCAGGTGCCCCTCCTCTTTCTACTTCTATACAGTGATGCTGTCTGAGGCCCACAAGAGCTGGCTCCACTGGCGATGCACTTTCATCAATGCTTAGAGCGCATCGTGGCTAGGCATCACTTGCTGGCAGCTAACCAAAGGTTCCTGTCTTCTATTTGTTCTGCACGAGCCTCAGTTTCTCGGGGTCACTGTTAGAGGATTAGCGCACCCCTCTCCGTCAGTGCCGAGCAGGCGCAAACTTCACACTGGTGCTGGGATGCAGGGCAGTCTGGCACTTGACCTGCTTCGCAGTGTGACTTTGAATGCCGCCTATCAATGGTACCATAGGAACAGGAGGGGTTTGGAACTATCAGGAGAAAACGTTAACACCTTTGGGCTCCTATCTGATGTGTACACACACACACACACACACACACACACACACACACCCCCTCTTATCTTCACCAGACCTCTAGCCTTAAAGGGGCAGAGCAGGAACATCCAAAAACAAAGAGGTAACAGTGAATGTTAAAGTCAACTTTCCCTATAAAGAATTAGGACTTCTCCCAAGTCTTAATCAGGTCCGCATTAGTCCTTTTAACTATGTCTTAATGTCCAGCGAAATCTTGGCTACCCAAGAGCCTGGAGGAATGGCCAGTCTAAGATAACTAAAAGTTCATGCCTTTGAAAGTCACAGGTGGTAAAGACTTAAATGCCTGTCCTCCCCGCCCCCTCATTTTACAGATGAGCAAAGAAGCCTGGAGAGAGGAGGTGGCTGGCCAATCATAGCATCACAGAAGTCAGAGCTGGAAGGTGTCTTAGAGATCACATAGTCGGGCTCTCGCATTTAAGAGATAAGAAAACCAAAGTCGGCAGATCAACTGACTTGCTGATAGTCACCCTGATTCTAGAACTGCACCTGATCAAACACTTCCCAGACCTACACACCAGATATGAAACCCAACTAGGGCATTAATCATTTTCCTCTTTATGGTTAGTTAGCTTCCGCCGTGATGCTACTGCTAAATGGCTATATTTGAGAGAGGTAAAGAAGCAGAACGTAACTGCCTATGAGAAATCACAGACGAGCCTAAGGTGTTGGTTGAATATTATGCTTAAGAGGAAACAATGTTGGGGTGCCTCGGTGGCTCCGTCATGACCTCATGGTTCATGAGATCGAGCCCTGAGTTGGGCTGTGCACTGAGCAAGGAGCCTGCTTAAGATTTTCTCTCTTCTGTCCTTCCCCTGCTCCTGCTAGCTCTCTCACGTGTGCGTACTCTCTCAAAAAAAAAAAAAAAAAAAAAAAAAAAAGAGGAAACAATGTCTCAGCACAAAAACATGTAGAAAGCTGAAGTGTCAACAAATAGTTACTGAGCACTTATCTCAGCAGCGGTAGGGATTATTCTGGAATGTATTTGTGATAAGGTAGCAAGGCAAGTAGGAATTTGTGTTGGAATTCGAACTTGTTATAGAAGGCACAGAGACATTCCAAAATGGTATGGGTCTTTAGGAAATAAGGAAAAATGAAAAGCTCAATAGTTCTACTCGAGAAACTTTTTTTTTTAAGAAGGCCCTTTCTCCATTTTTTTTTTTAACTCTAGGATGCAGTCCACTGTATTCTTAGTTCCACCATAAGTCAAGTCCGGGATGTGACAGACCTTGTAGTACAGTTCCCTAACACAGGGACGTATTGGCTGGAGTTTGAAACAGCGATTGAAGGAAATGACACAGTAGAGTTTTATTAAAGGAAGACTATGAAGCTGGGTTTGGCCGACTTTTCCAGTCTCTGGCTGTCTAACCACTAAAAATGATCACAAGGAACTGAGCTATAACATGCTCCGGAAATACTAAATACCAGAACGAGAAGAAATATGGCAACGTTCTAAGAAAACCGGGATGTGGAAACACACACCAGCCACGTTGGAGAAAATCAAACAGAGTCTTGTCTCACGACCACTATACACACGTAATTCACATGATGGGAACTCAGAACCTGGGAAACCAAACCCTTGTGCAGGAATGGGGCCTTGGTATGGAGAAGGGTTTTAACAGTCACGAAATGGAAAAGAAATAGGGGTCCCTTGCAATGCTCATCTCCACAGAGGTAACAGGAATAATATGACCACTCCCGATGCCTTGGGTCCCGACTCTCACCGACTGGACCAAGCTCCGGATGGTGAACCCAGAGAGCCAAGGACCAGATCTCCCTTTGGACTCTGGAGTACCCAGTGGAGAAGCAAAATGGATACCTATCTTTTAGAATCCTCAAGGGCTTCATTCTGGGGCTTTATTTATTTTCAATATAAATTCAAGTTCATTCACATTCTACTCCCTCGAAATCAATGGCTTTGAGCGTCCCCAAATAACTTACTAAAAGTACATTTATGTTGAAACCCAAGTCCAAGTGGTACATCGGGTCACATGCAGAGTGATAAAAGGGGCAAACTATACTCCAAGGGTCTCCTTTGATCCTCAGCTATATGTTGACGCCCCATGGCATGGCATGCCCCTTAAAATGCTCAACACCAAGGGGCGCCTGGGTGACTTCGGATCAGGTCATGATGTCATATTTGTGGGTTTGAGCCCTATGTCAAGCTCTGTGCTGACAGCTCAGAAGCTAGAGCCTGCTTTAGACTGTGTGTCTCCCTCTCTCTCTCTACTCCTCCACTGCTCAAGCTCTCTCTCAAAAATGAATAAAGGTAAAAAAATAAGAAATTAGAAAAACGTTCAACACCGTTGTTCCTTTGGGTCATAGCGCTTGACTGACGTCTGAGGTTTTTAAAACGGTGTGTTGAACTCTTGATGTCAGTGATTCCAGAATCCTTGGGGCTGGGGTAGGAGAGGAGTGGGAGTAGGGGTTGTGATTGCTTTGATAAAAGGCTATGTTTTCTCAAACCTTTCTTAGAGGAGTTATTTCTCAAAATGATATTTAGAAACAGAGAGGGGAAAATTATACATTCATCCCTTCCCTCTTTGAACCACTAACTTAGAGAATGGATCAATGGGCTCAGGAGAAAAGGCTTATTTAGCATCTATAGTTTCATGATCACAAAGATCTTGATATCAAGGCTGCAGAGAAAACTATTTTGTTCTATGTCCGAATTACCTGTCTACTGATAGCTTTTATTGATCTGTAAGATACAGTTATAAAGTACTTACTATGTGCCAGGCTGTTCTGAGTACTTTAGATGTCTATTAACTCATTTAAGCGTCAAAAACAGTCGTGTGAGAGGACTATTATCATTTCGTTTCACAGAGGAGAAAGCAGAGGTCAAAAGAGATGAAGGGATTCATACAAGATCTTCCAGTAAATGGCCAAGATTTGCATGCAGGCATTTCTGTCCTCGAGTAGGTACTGTCCCCTTCCTCGATGCATATGGGAACGGCTTCTTTTGAGTAATAGAACAGTGAAGGAAACGCAAGGGCAGCACGCAGAGCTGGTCCTTCCCCCCAGCTCCCCAGACCTAGCACAGGGGACCCACACACAGCAATGAGGACGGATGTTTATCTGGTGATGATCTGCAGTTTTCAAATTTAGTGACCAAGTGAAAGCATTTTTACATTGGAGGGCAAGTTAGGATTATCCACATGGAACACTACTTGACTAGATCCTTGGATGAGAGGATGTACCGCTTAATGAACAGCAAGGACTTATTCAGCCAATGCTATAACCTCACAATGGTTTGAGGTGCCACCAGGTGAGGAAAAAACTGCATATGCCGCTGAGCAGCCCCTGCTCCCCAAGAGCCCAACAGCTCAAGTAAACACTGCCGCACATGGAGGAGAAAAGAGCTCCTTGAACAACAACTCCAGAAAACAATATGCATATTTTACCAAAGTTCTAACATTTTAAAAGAATTGTAGCTATGTAGCAGAGATGATCGATTTCTACTAGGAAGTTGGGCATTACATATGAAAAAAAAGGCTTGACATTATTTACATAAGAATGAGGTGGTTTGGGGCGCCTGGGTGACTCAGTCGGTTAAGCGTCTGACTTCGACTCAGGTCATGATCTCACAGTTCGTGGGTTCGAGCCCCACGTCGGGCTCTAATGCTGACAGCTCAGATCCTGGAGCCTGCTCAGATTCTGTGTCTCCCTCTCTCTCTGACCCTTCCCTGCTCGTGCTGTCTCTCTGTCTCTCAAAAATAAATTAAACACATAAAAAATATTAAAAAAAAAAAAAAGGAATGAGGTGGTTGGGGTGCCTGAGTTGGCTCAGTTGGTCTCAAGAGTCTGACTTTGGCTCAGGTCATGATCTCATGGTTTTTGAGTTTGAGCCCCACATCAGGGCTCTGTGCTGTCAGCACAGAGCCTACTTTGGATCCTCTGTGCTCCTCTGTCTCTGTCCTATGCCTGCTCGGTCTCGCTCTCTCTCTCAAAAATAAATAAATAAAAACAATGAGGTGCTTTGGCTTGTTTACTTGGGTGGGGTTCAGTATGGCAGAAAGGGGACATCGTCTGGACTTAACACTTCTATATGAACTCAAATCAAAATCTATCTGCGTGACCCATAATGACAATATATTAATCACCAATTTCCAAGTCTTAGAAAATCCTTCAAGACTGACCAAGGTCTTTCTAAATGTTAAAGTGTCTTAGGATTTTAGGAGTCAGTCTGTGTTTCGTGGTAAAAGTCAATGGGAGGGAGGAAGAATCCTCACTTCCCTTTCGTAAGATCCTCATTCCTGCCATCCTCAGGAGATACACATTTGACACTGACATCTGCATGCCATTTCTGCTATAAAAAGGCCCCTTCTCTGCAAAGACTTGGTAATACACACTGTGACTTTCTACTAAACAACCTCCATTTTCTAAACACCACATTAAAAACTACTGCCAGCAGCCTGAAGAAAAGAAAAATGCTGCAGAGAAACTCTTCCCGCAGCCTGGACTTCGTTTCAGTAATTCAGAGCGAGCCTTAAGCCGCATTACTCAGCGATGGCAGTCACCAGGCTGCACTCAAGTTAAAAACACATTTCCTCTTCGTTTATTCCAGTCCTTGACATACATTCGCTGCAACTTTTTTTTTCTTTTTGGTCTGCAAAGCCAACAGTACTGAACACACAAAAAAAGATCTAGATTTTATCTGTTGCTTGGTAACATAAGCACCCAGTAAAAATAAGGGGAAAGTCTTTCCCAAAATTATGTTAAAAAAAAGTTAGGGAACCCAAACACACTGCAAGATGTGATGAGTTTATTCAACAACTTCCTAGTTTTGAATTCACTGAACACTCACGAAGAAAGGAGGAGGAGATGCTCTTATTTCCTGGAGAATAGGATGTGAAAGAGGTAACAAAATAAACGGAATAAACCAGAACCCTCTCAGGAATATGTGTAGAAACACTGCAGGTGAAACTGAAGCATCAGTGGCATGGTCCCCCTTAGAGAGGGCTCTAGTTTTGTCCTGAGAGTCTGCCGCTCAGTGTACTCGGTCCTTCACACTCCTCGTGGTCCTACCCTGTCACTCCGTTTCCCACTATTAGCTCAAGTCCAACCTTCGTCTTTGAAATTCTCCTGTTTATAAAGGTTGTGAGTGAAAACAAATATTAAGTATTGAAAAAAAGGTCTACGCCCTGCCTCTTAAAAGCTTTTTGTACAGGGGCACCCAGGTGGTTTATTTGGTTAAGTGTTCGACTCTTGACTTCAGCTCAGGTCATGGTCTCACGGCTGTGGAATGAAGCCCTGCATCAGGCTCTGCGCTGATGGCACAGAGCCTGCTTGGGGCCCTCTCCCCCCCTCTCTGCCCCTCCCCCACACGCATGCGTACACACGTTCTCCCTTGTGCACATGCGCGCACTCTCTCAAAATAAACTTAAAAGAAAGCTTTTTGCATAGATTTCTAAAATTTACATTTACAGTGATTGGGGAAATGGCAAAAGAATTTGTACAGTGCTCTTGTATGGGTTGGGGCACTGTGAATACACAAAAATGAAGGGGGAGCAATGGAAATTGTTTGCAAGGCAGGACAATCATTCAGACATCACAATGGTAAAGCCCTGATTTCTAATTATAGTCCCTGTAGCTTGGGGTGGGGGTGCAGACATAGACCCATTATGTCAGCGTTAATTGAAACCATGAGAACGCAACTCTTTGGCATAGGAGCTATTAATTTTCATGGTGCATGTAACCACTTGCACATTCTGGAAAGACCACAACAGACTTCACCCTTCCAGGCAAAACTGCTGCTATCGCAGGTAAATAAGAGATGCATCATGAACCATGACAAGTAAAGACGGAGTGAGTAAAACAGAGATGCGGAGCGCCAGAGTACTCCTGAGCCATTTGTTACTAATTAAGGGGACTTTTGTGAAGCCGGGACTGCGAAGCTCAGTGGAGGAAGCTACAGTCACTGGATGTGGGAGCCCAGAAATCCGAAGCAAGGCAAGTATACTTCAACTAAGAAGTGATTTTCTCTTGACGTCAGTTAAACTTGCTGGTACTAACGGCCTTTAAAACGTTTGGTGTTCATCAAATCACTGCTAAACGCGTAACTACAACCCTTGTGTTGCAAACGTTTGCTGGGGAAACAGACCCTCCGCTTACGAAGAGAAACTGGGAGCACGTTTGAGTTACGTATACAATAACTAGTCCTCGAGACCGCAGTGCTTTTTCATATTTGACTTTGAAAGATACCTTTGTAGATCGGGTGGGTAAGGGGACGGTCTTGGAATAGGAAATATATCCTGCCCTCTGAAAGGTCTTTTCCAAGACCAAGGTAATTAATTCTGTCGGACACCAAAAGAAGGAATGTCTATTCCTCAGGCTGCTCTAGATCCACCTGCAGACGACCCTTCAACAGCAACTGGCGGTGGTGGGAACCCATGTGAAAACGCAGCGCTTGGGTCCCCAAACTGGTGAGAAGCTTCTCTTATTAATCAAATATAGGGACTTTGCCCCAGCATGTTCCATCTGAAGTAAGGTTTCGACAGATCATTTCCTGTCTTCCATATACCACCGTCTATTAAAATTTTCTATTTCATAGTCATATTCCAAAAATTAGTGTCATAAATGTTTTCTCAAATATCTGAGTATTCGATGCATGCTTCTAAGCAAAACCATTACAGAGATGAGAGATTTTTTTTACATAATTTGTGTTTTAACTCCTTTAGAAATTGATTTGATGCCTGAGTATCTAATTATTGTGTAATTTAGATAACATAACCCAACTTAGCGGAAAGGTTTGCTTTTAGGTCGGTCCTTAAGTCTACAGGAAGCTCAGTAGGGGAGCAGGACATTGTTTAAAAAGTTTATGGGGCACCTGGGTGGCTCAGTCGGTTGAGCAGCCAACGTTGGCTCTGGTCATGATCTCGTGGGTGGTGGGTTCGAGCCCCGCATCAGGCTGAGCCCTGCGTTAGGCTCTGTGCTGACAGCCCTGAGCTTGGAGCCTGCTTCAGGTTGTGTCTCCCTCTCTCTCTGCCCCTCCCCCACTTGTGCTCTGTCTGTCTCAAAAATAAACATTAAAAAAAAAAGAACTAAAAAAAAAAGTTTCCAATAGCAAATACAACCTTTAAAGCAGACATGAAAGAGTATTTTCAACTAAACAAGTGGCAAGTGATGTTTACTCAAAGTAAATTAAGCCCTACAGCTTGTGTTCACTGTATTCTCATGTAACTATGCAAATATCTCTTGGGCAGACATGAGACTACAGTGAACGTAGAATACACATCAACTCTGACACAAACTTAGGGTTATATTTAGAAAGGAACTTTCTCAAACAGCTGAACAGTACTAAGGTACACAGGAAATCTCTTGCTTAAAAAAATTTATACCAAAAGAAACATCAGAAAAGGACTGTGACTCCTGTTTTGAGTCACAAGCTCCTTACAGCATAGGCTAAGGGTGTTTGGAGCTTAAGCCAGTCTTGCTGATGATTTCCCACTATGAATTCTGAGAAGCAGGTCAAGAAGAATGGAACACAGGGAAGCCACAGCTGCTTTCTTGTCCCCACCCCGGGAGGGGGGCTGGTGTGGGCAGTGGCAAGCCTCCTAGCCCTCAGCCTTCTCACTGGTAACGAAGGCTCTCGAAATCACTTCTTGTATTATCCGCAGCCTTCTACCCCGAGTGGGAGGTTCTGGCATCTCAGTTCTCTACGGGGTCTCCTACTTAGCAAAGCCAGGCTAACCAGGCTTGTGCTGGCCTGCCCCTTTGCCCAAGAATTGAAAAGGGGGTGGTTAATGTAAAAGCAACCACTTTTCAGACGCTTGCAAAAAGGCTTTCTCCTCCTTGCCTTTCTCTTCAGCGCACGCACGCGCACACACTCATTCAAGTCACACAGCAGCACCTGTCTGCCTATTCAGCTTAGGATGAAGCCAAGGACGTGCTGAAGAACGGCAGACGTGTGACATGACCTATAATGTAAATGACTTTGATCTGGAGTCCCTGTGCCTTGTTTCCTGGCTCTGACATGAGCACCTGCAGGATTCATAATGGATGCTGGGGTTGGCAGACGTTCAGGGATCAGATTAGTCCTTTAATGATAAACGCCACCCCCCCACACACACCCACCCACCCTCCTTCCTATGTCCCAACAAATTGTTACAATTTATAGGGAAAATATCAGGAGAAAAAGAAGGGAATAGAAACATGCTGGAAAGAACTGTTTCCTGCAAGCTTACAGCCTGGAGGTGAGAGAGAACGAACAAACTGAAGTAATGAGCGCAACCAGTCAACTAATCCTATCACCGAGTCCTAAGACAAAATAGCCTATAAGCATCTGATTTGTGTGGGACACATTCTTTAGAATCTTCTCTTCACTGGGTTAATGTAAGTTTCCTCTCTAACTAGGGCAGCCACAAATCCTGGTCTGCCAGGGACAATCCTGGTGGCTTATTAAAAATTAGTGGCACATGTTGTCTGGGTAGGGCTGTGAATAAGCACCTCTTTCTTGGTTTAGACGATCACCCCTGATTGATATCAGATTGGTACTGCAGTTGTGTTGCTGTTCAGTTTTTATTTTGACCTCTCCTTCAGTCCTCAAGACAACCAAATGGGTGGAGTAAAAACTGCTGTCCTTATGAGTGCAAACTCTTTTAGCAAATGGACTACACTTAGGTTTTCCTTTGAGGGCTGAAATGCAATGGCACCAAGATCAGTCTTCCACAAGGTAACATGCCGCAGGGTTATTCCGTTCCTTCACTGGCATTAAGTCGTGGGGTAGAGGTGGAAACACCTTCAAATTTTGCCTTTTTTTTTTTTTCTGGGGAAGGGGGAATAAAGGAGCCATATAACCATTTTCCCGTTGAAATCTTACTCAAAACTCGACTTTGAAAAGAGGAAAGCAAAGCTTCTCTGATGCAGCTAGGAGATCAAGTCCCAGATGCAGAGTCTCACTGCAAAGCACCCCATGTCTCTCTTGCCTTTTCTCAAGGAGGCCCCTGAAACACCTTCTTAGCTGGCTTCAGAGAAGACAGTCCAATCCCTTTAATTTACAAACGAGGAAAATGTGGCTCATTTCATCTGCTCTGGCCTACGTATTACAATTTTATTCTCCCTATTGGTAATCCTATAAACAAAGCCCAAAGTCAAGAGCAGGTGGCCCGCACTAATTGTCATAAAACCCTCTGCCTTCTAAGGAGCTCGGAGTATACCTTAAATCATAAAACCAGGAAACACTCCATAACGGATGCTAAATACCGTTCCAGACTGGAACTAGCAAGCAAGTAGTCACTCAAAGCAACTAAATATGGAGACTGTTTCTTTCTCTGTAGAGGGAAGTAGAATAGGAGCCAAAAAGAGTCTGGCAATATTAAACTCATTTTGAAAATTAAGGTTCCAAAGTGAACATACAATCTGCTTCTAAGAATAGCTACCAAGGAAACCACTGAAAAGAATCATAATGTTATATGATGATGCTCCTCACAGCATGGTTTCTAACTACATGGCGTATGTGTATGAGGCCAAAGTGTGCAAGGGAAAAGGCAAGAGAAAGAAGAGAGCAGAACAGAAGAAAACCGTTCTTGAGCCCATGGATATTTCTATCTCCCGAACTTCCTTTTAAAATGAAACCACACAGGGGCGCCTGGGGGCTCAGTTGGCTAAGTGTCCGACTTCGGTTCGGGTGATGATCTATCTCACTTTTGTGGGTTCGAGCCCCGCGTCGGGCTCTGTGCTGACAGCTAGCTCAGAGCCTGGAGCCTGTCTGCAGAGTTTGTGTCTCCCTCTCTGTCCCTTCCATGCTTGTGCGGTCTCTCTCTCTCAAAAATAAATAAAACATAAAATTTTTTTAATGAAACATGGGGTGCCTGGGTGGCTCAGTTGGTTAAGCGTCAGACTCTTGATTTCAGCTTAGGTCATGATCTCAAGGTTTGTGAGATCAAGCCCAATGTCGGGCTCTGCGCTGACGGAGTGGAACCTGCCTGGGATTCATTCTCTCTCTCTCTCTCTCTCTCTCTCTCTCTCCCTCTCTCTCTGCCCCTCCCCCCCAAACATAGGCTGCAACCAGCACTTACCACAGACACTTTGCTCACTACATCTCTTGCGACTGCCAAGCCTTGAGCAAAAGTACGGGCTGCTACAAACGCACGAGTGACCTGCAGCTTCAGTTTCCGAGGGACATCTCCGAAGGGCTTCAGCTGCTCGGTGTACTTGCTCACACATTCCAGATACTCATCTGTAAACTGGTACTGGGAGTTCACCAGGCGGAACATCCGCTCCAGAAGGCGAGCCCAGAAGTCACTTAGCATTTCTTCCAGGTTGACGCTTCCGGCCACATAGTAGCGCTTCAGCTCTCCGAAGAGATCTTTAAATAGCTCAGAATTCTGCATGTACAAGCGGCCATATGTCTTCACAAACATGTCATTCAGGGATTTCTCTGCATTTTCCAGCAGTTCTTTGAAGAATTCTAAAAACAAAACAAAAAAAGAAGAAAAAGAAAGAAAGGGCTTTTGGCAACTAAACAACAGAGATCTCTTCAGGTCAATTTGAAGACTGAAAAAATATCACAGAATTAAATTGGAAAACACACTCATATAAAAGGTACATTTCTTTTGGGGGATGTGGCATTGCTAATTGTCAATGAAAAGAAACCTAGGTCGCAAGTCACAAAGGGGGAAAAAGAGTATTTTAGACAAAGAACTTCTCGGAAGTCAATATAAAACCCACACACATCCAGATATTTCTCCCATTCAGTCACAAGGTAAAGTAAGAACCAGATAAAAATGGGTACATGAAGTCTAAAACCTGAGGTTTGCCAGAACTTTCCTACCATAAGACTCTAAACCAAAGCCAATGATGCCTCCTAATTGAAATCTGACATCAGTGGACAGGTGTTTTCAAAACACGTTGTTTTACTTGGACACAATTTATTTTTCCTTTTCTCCTTACATCTACATGACATGCAAAACACCACCTGGGAAATGTTAGCAGACAAGAAACATAATGAAATACCCTAAAAGCTGGCACTGAGATTTTCTGAAAGTTCACAGGTGTTCCTTGTGACATTAGCGCAAATTGGGGTATCCAAGTTGACCTTGGGTTCTTAAAGGATTCATAAGATAACATCATGAGATTCTTGGTGGGGGGTGGGGGGAGAGAGAAATGTCTAACAGATTCAACCATAGGTCTGGTGTATTTTTAAGACAACAGTGAAAACTACTGAAGAGAATAAATAAGAATACCTGGTTATTCCAGATTTACTTTTTGGCCTGAGAGTTACAGATATTAATCTCTTAGGTACACATGGCAAATTAGTTTCTCCTGAAGCTTTTCTTAGGCAAGACAAAGAAGAGAAGAGCTAATGGTGCATCTGTACCAATAATTCTGCAAGCATCTATTGTTGGTATAAAAATAAGCACTTCACGACATCAAGTTTAAAAGCAGGAAATATACTAAATACCAAAGCAAAATATAAGGACATCAATTAAGAAAGTGCCTCCAGGGCCACCTGGGTGGCTCAGTTGGTTACGCATCTGACTCTTGATTTTGTTTCAGGCCATGCTCTCCCAGTTTGTGAGTTTCGGCCCCCCATCGGGCTCTGTGCTGACAGTACAGGGCTTGCTCTCTCTCCCCCTCTGTGCCCCTCTCTGCCTGCCTGCCTGCCTGCCTGCCTCTCTCTCTCTCTCTCTCTCTCTCTCTCTCTCAAAAATAAATAAATAAGCTTAACCAAAAAAAGTGCCTCCAAGCAAACATGGAGCATAAAAGAAAATATGGTGCCTCTTTCAAAGCCAGAAGAACATTAACAATCTTGCCAAAACTTAATAATGCAACAAAGCCATTATCCTCTCATGTTTGGTGGGCAAATCAGAGGCCGAAAGCTGCTTCCAAATAGTTTCTCAAAACTTGGACTGGAAACACAGAAGCCTTTTTGGGGGGGGGGGGGTGACAGCTTACTTCCAAGAGATTCCATACCTATGTCCCTAACTCACTTCCAAGAGATTCCATATCTATGTCCCTAACTCATCACCACACACAGTTGCTTGACGCTCGAGGCTGAAGTCCACAGTCTCCTGCATTCCGGCTTTTCAAACTATGTGTGTTTTGTTTATAGGGTTGCTTTGCACAGAGAACGACTCTTTCCTTTTCCTTTCATTGAGTTTTTCTTTCTACCACCACTTATCTTGTATTTCCTGGGCTTTCTTCAAGGAGAGAAAGGAAAATGATTCTCTCCAAAGAGTTAAAAAGAAAAGTTGAGAGGCCAAGTCAACTCCTCACCTCCATTACAAGTGCACAGCTTGGCATTTTTACCAAGTAGACCAGAAAGTATGCAAGGAACTAGGGGAACTATATGAAAAGCATTACTCCAATCAGGTACCCAAGAGGCCTCTAATTCTCTCCAAAATCTTAAGTGATTTTGAAGTGTGGTCCCAAGACAGGCAAGCATCACCACCACATCACCACATCACCAAGATACGTGTTAGAAATGCCAAGTTCTTGGGCCCCACCCTAAACCCACTGGATCAGAGACCCTGGGGATGGAGCCCAGCCATCTGCAATCCTGCTTGTGCTAACATTTGAGCACCACTCACCTCTCAATAGCAATCAACACCAGCTCAGGGCTATGCTAATGTGAAGCATATGGGTTAAGTGTTTTAATTAGAGGAAAATGTCTTTCCAATGAATTGGGTTTTTACTTTTTTTCTTGAATTCTCGGGTATGATTTATGAGGTTTTCAGGGGGATCAATGTTATTGTGTGGAAGTCTCCACTAAGTGTGCAGATACAGGTAGCACTCTTCTAGAACTCAAAGCTGGGGAGTCATGCGGTACAAAGAGACCTGAAACCATCATCTGGTCCAGTTCCCACACCTTGCTTGAATAGGCAGCATCTTTGCCAAGTGGTGCTGGCTCATTGGGGACATAAACAAGGCACATGGAGTTGTGTTAGTACATGTCCAGGGAGTTGCGCACATAGCTCCCACATACTGGAAAAATAAAGCCTGGCCACTGAGATGGAAATGCAAGCCTTCTGTCAATGCAGTGCTATTCATATTTCATGATCCAAAAGAGAAGATTCCAAAGGTAACCACAGGTCCTTCCTTAATATTGAATTTTTATTGTACTGTTCATAAAATGGGCACACACCATTTAGTGTAGAAGTAGGATGTTGAAAATTATTTGACTTGTGCTTTGATGACTCACTTAATAAGTAACTGAATACTCGCATTTCTGGGGAATGGCATCTACAGTCACACAGGCTTTAAGGGCAGGGGCAGAGTGGCATTTCAGAGGTGCTTTAGTTTAAAACATCTATAAAATGTCAGAGTCCACTGTTTAGACATCAGCGTGCTCCAGGTCAATGAAATGCTCAGACACTGAACACTTTGTGGAAAAAAATAAAAGTCTTAGAGCTCCTCACTTAGATAAAGAACCTATGGGCTGGTGTAGCTCTGTATAACATAGCTTTGGAGTATAAGAGATCTAATTAAGAGGAGAACTGATTTCAAAACAGCATGCCCTCTAATACTGTCATGGACCTTACTTTGTTTCCCATGACTCAAATTCGGTCTAGAGAGGGTGTGTGTGTGTGTGTGTGTGTGTGTGTGTGTGTGTAAGCACTCGTGCTGTGTGTGATGTTAATTTAAAGTTTAAGAGATTAGCTTGGCACTACATACATATTAAATTCTAATTCCTTTGATTGTTCAGAAAATTCATTTCCTTTCCTTCACACTTGTAAGACTCTTTAGTGTGGCTATATAAGTTGCAAATATAAAGATCATTTGAGTGGGCTATATATAGAAATTCTATAAAACTGATATAACAAGTTAAAATCTGATCATTTAATCCCTCCTAATGGCTGTGCAATTTGACAAGTATTTACTGAGTAGCTATTATCGGCTCAAATCAAAGCACACTGCCTTACCATGCATTTTTAACCTTCTTGCCTAATCAGACTCCAATCAGCATTTTCAGAAAGACAAATTTTCTTCACCCAATTTACCTTCATTATACCACCAACCTCCCGCACATGGTTTTTTGTGCCCTAGAGATTTTTTAAGTATCCATAAAAGTATCCTTAATCCTTCGTTTCATATAGCAAGTTTTAAAATCTTCATCTCTTTCACCTATGTAAGTTAACAGAACAAAAGTCAAGGGATCCAAAGGACCCAAACTCATTTCTCTTTAGACTTCTTCTTACTGGTCCTATTCAGTTGGACTATGTGGCCTATGCCTTTTGCCTCAGAGGCCTTATAACAATGGCACGCATAGTTTAAATTCTAAAATCCAAACTAAGGGACACGTGGGTGGCTCAGGCAGTTAAGTGTCCAACGTCAGCTCAGGCCATGATCTCACAGTTCTTGAGTTTGAGCCCCACATTGAGCTCTGCACTGATAGCATGGAGTCTGATTGGGATTTTCTCTCTCCCCTTTTCTGTCCCTCCCCTACTCTCTTTCTCTCAAATAAACATTAAAATCCATACCAGTTAGGTACAGTATCAACCAAAGCATAATAATTTGCTTTAAGGAGGAAAAAAGAGAAAAGGGGAGAAAAAGCTTTTACATCTGCTCCTCCTATCAAACTAGCAGCTTTTGTTGGGTTTTGTAGAATTCTTTCACATGCACTCTTCCCTTCCTTCCTAGGACCCTTCCTTCTACAATGAGGACTAGAACATGAATTAGACATTCAGGTCCGGGTCCACCGCCATCAACAGCAATGTTATAAATGGTTGTAATGCTCATCTCCACTTTTTCCCCATTATTCAGAATTCAGGATCAGGGTCAGACGTGACCTGCTAAAGAGGAACCACGTCGGCCCGAGATACCTAGCAATCATTCCTTCTTCATCATTATGGCTCAAGCCAACTCTAAGACACTTGGTGGCTAAGAGAGAACAAGCTAGAGCAGCATAAACCAGAATTCCACAACGACCAGAAGCTTACTTATTGGAATCAGATCTCCCCTGTGGCAACGGCTTGTATTCATGAAAGATGCTGGACAGGGAGTGTGTTTTAAGTGATGCTACCAGTGTGTGAAAGACGGAGTCAGGGAGGAGGCATAAGTGTTTACGTTGTAAGGATCAAGCAGCTCTTAGGGCTCATGAAAGCGCTCTCAACCTGGGGATGGAAATAAACACTATAGCACGCTACCTATCTAACTCGGCATGACACAGCGGGAGGAGGGTGCGGCGTCTCCTTTATGAGCTGTGTGACCTTGAATGGACAAAAGATCTAACCTCTCTGATCTTCCGTTGCCTCATCCAGCACAGAAGAGATGCTCAAGAAATTGAAACTTTTGGTAAAATGCGCAGGGCTATTATTGTGACCTTTAGCGTTTCTTCCTATCTACAATCACTTAAAAAGAACTTTTAAAGCTGGTTTTTATCTTTCCTGGCAGAGCCAAACAGTATTCAGGTCAGGAAAAATAAATTAAGCCAATGCTACTAGAGATCGGTCAGGAAGACCCAAGGCCTTATAAAACTGGAAGCAATTTAGTCAAAGGAAATGCTTAATGCCTCTGGCTTCCAATGCTGTGAGATGTCCCAGACATCCCGGAGGGTGGCAGCTGTCACTGAGTGAAACCCACCAAAGGGAGAAACCTCAACCCATGGAAGGGGTTCTATATTATATTAGGAGTATCACGCACATCACACATACATAAACACAGATCAGGGCATTAGATTAAACCAAGAACTGGGGAAAGGAAAGAGAGTTAGGAATTAAGAGGCAGGTCAGACCCCAAGCCTCTCCATGTATTTCATTTGCACGTCGCCTTCATTTCCTGAAGCCTGCTCGGTATTGAGCTAGGCTACTGACAGTATTTTCCAGCGCTAAAATGCAATTATCCTCAGTGTCAGAAGTATCACTTTAATATGGGAAAAACTACAATGAGAAAGCAACTTTTCCATATAAAAGTTTCCTACATAAATATCCTGTCTTTTAAAAGAGCTAAGAAGAACATCATGTACTTCTGTCTCCAGCCACTTGCCTTGCATCAAATAAACATTCAAAATTCTTGAAACGGGTCAAAATGCTCCCCCTCCAATTCTGCTATTAAATGCCATTAGTTACTCCATTATAAACAATCAACTGCTATTGATTAATGAGCTAGAAAACATTCTAGAAGTAACCCATGACCTACAGAGATTGAAAGCCCTTTCTATTCAATCCATTTGGCTTGGTGCTATAAATTACCACCTTGTATTTATATTATTAGGAAGCTGCTTTTTACATAGATGGATTAATTTCCTCTTTACTATAAAGACTGTATTTCACAGCCCTGCATGGTGTACGGTGTACAAACATTAAGTTATCACCTTGACGAAATTCCTGAGAATAGAAGCCTGTGAGTGCTACAAATCATACTTTTCACACTGTTAAGAAAACTCTAGTTTCTAATTTCTTTCTTAACTCTAGTTAAGAAAGGTCTAGTCACCCCTTCACCCAAGATCACACATTTAATAAAGAAAGGCTAACAGAAGCATCTACAAATGTAAGAGAAAAAGGAAATTAAAAGAGCATCTTACGGACTGAAACTAAACTGAAACTTTGGTCTTTGACCATCTCCTCTTCAGTCTTGCTTTTTCAGTCGTCTCCGTATTTTAAGTTTAAGTTTTCAGCAGGCACTTTCATCTACCTTGGCACAATCTTACTCTTCAAAAGTGCCTGTGAGGGCATGGTGTACTGAAAGGACATATACATGGGCACCTGCGCAGCTCAATCTAATTCTTAATTTTGGCTCAGGTCATCATCTCATGGTTTGTGAGTTCAAACTCCGCATCAGGATCTTTCCTGACAACGCAGGGCCTACTTGGAATTCTCTCCCCTCTCTCTCTCTCTCTCTCTATCTCTCTCTCTCTCTCTCTCTGCTCCCCCCCTGCTCATCCTACCTCAAAAGGAATAAAATTTTTTAAAACAATTTTTAACAAAATAAAAGGACATGTATTTGACGAACATTCATCAATTGATGGCACCTCGATACACGTCTCCTAGAATGATGAGCAGACAATTGCCACGTGCAGCCCTTAGTAGGGGCTGCGAACATATGAAAAAGTGCTAGGGATCCTGTCAAACTAGGTTAATCTTCTTAGTTAATTAATCTTTATTAATACATTTCAAATGCTAAAGCTCCTTATTGTTGATCTCTCATGGCCCCTGTCTTATGCTACCACAGCCAGAGGCACAGGGCCAAATACTGCAAGGCCCTTTGTACCGGACTTCATGCCGTCCACACTAACGGCCTACCCAGCACCAGCCATTTGCATTTAACACCCACGTTTCTGCTCATTCAAGAGCCCACAGAAAGCAGAGGAGATGTTGAAGTTACCCCAGGAGAGTACCTTCCAAACACTAACCACTGTGTAGATCTACTGTATGGCCTCATACATAAACCTTGTCATACAGGCGCTCATGACCTAATATCAAGAGCAAAATCAGGATAAAAAATAGCATAAGCAATTACAATGCAAATTCGCACCTACCTTCCCAAAAACAAGATGAGGTAAATGCAATGTTGATGTAGATACAATGGGGTAATTTTTTTCAATAGCCATTGCTCAATTTTGATCACCCAAATTATTCAGTGACATCTTATAGCCAGAAAGATACTATACTTTCATGTATCCAAAAATTACTTTATTTCCCTTTATTCTATTCATTTCATTGCTGGAAGTTTCCATGCATTTTTGTACTATCTACAAATGGTCTACTTCAGGAGAAAATAAAAACATTTTCTTAAAATACCATCAAAGTACTTGTTATATTTTTCATAAAAAATTTTCCTATCAAGCATTCCTTTCAAATTATTACAATTTGAAAAGTATGGAAAGCTATGAAGAGAATATAAATAAATTTCCCATAATCCCACCACTAAATGAGAACAACGGTTTACCAAATTGCCTCTTTTATTCTATGAAGCTATGTAGTACATCGTTAGGATCATACCATACCTGTACCCTGTTGTCGGGTAACACTGAATGGTTAGTGTTTCCTATGTGATTAAGGAGTCTTCAGAAACATCATTCATGGGGTGTCTGGGTGGCTCAGTCAGTTAAGCAACCAACTTTGGCTCAGGTCATGATCTTGCAGTTCTTGAGTTCAAGTCTCACATCCAGCTCTGTGCTGACAGTTCCGAGCCTGAAGCCTGCCTCAGATTCTGCTGTCTCTGTCTCTACCCCTCCCCTATTCCCCCATGTGCTCTCTCAAAAATAAATACTAAAAAAATTTTTTAAAAGAAACATCACTTTGTAACAACTGCATATATACGACACCATTATCGGAATCATTATGGGGCATTTTGACTGATTTCCTATTTTTCGTTATTACGGGTAATGCTATGATGGGCGCCCTTGTATATACATCTGTATGCAGACCTTTCTTTCCCTCAGATAAACACCTAAAAGTGGAATTACTAAATCAAAGGGTATGAATGTATCGAAACTTCTGACAGACTGACCTCCAGCAAAGGTGCGCCCACGTGGCACTCCATCTGAGTCATATTTATTTAGAGAGTTTCGATTGCTTTGCTAATTCTTTCAAGCGAAGGGGGGACGGAGACAGGAAGGGACAGTAAATAAGGAAGGCCTGGCTGGCTTGAGAATTCTCCCAGTCAGTCAGTTGGGAGTCAGTGCTAGATCACATATGCCCTTTTCTTTGCCTGGACAGACAGCCGCCCCGAAAGAGGGTGGGCCGAGAGGAACAACAGCGTTTTAAACTCCCAGGCTCGGAGTGCAATGAACCAACAAACTAGATAAAAGCAGTTCAGCCGAAGCTCTTCCATTTATTTACTTGCCTCCAAACAGATCAGCTGCTTCTTGCGGCTGCCATGACTTCTAAAGAAGTCAAAGCTAACGGCAGAGCCCATGGCAGAGGCGCCCCGGGCGGAGGGCTCCTTGGATGCTGCACAAGTATTTGCAATCTGACCAGAGCACCAATGCGAACGGCAACAATTGGTCACACTTCAGATAACAACTCAAAAGGCAGAAAACCTTTGTCAATACAGAAATGTATGTGTTTTGTCTGAGCTCTTGATTTGATTACAGTAAGCTGGCAGTGGCTCGTTCTCATCAAGTTTCACAGAGAGATTATAAAAGAGTTAGCAAAAATGCTGGGCATTTCAGTCTCCTTCACATGGAAGGAAAAGAAAATAGAACCGTAAAGGAAAGGGGAATAGGGCTTTCTAACAAAATCGAAGACCATTACCATGATGACCTGGAAAAGAGCGCTACGTTTGCGGGATGGCCAGAGGCCTCAGGTCTTTCTCTGTAGGTTCGTTTCGTGTTTGTGCGATGTTGTCCACTGCACTGCAGAGGTTTTAAAAGGCAACACATTTCTTAAAAATGTCATGATGGATGACATCTGAGGTGAGGATGAAAAAGCAACCTCTAGGTTGTATGGAAGTTAGACATTTCATCGACACATTTATTTTGAGGATATTTAAGACTTTTTCATTTTTTTTTAACTTTTTAAATTTATTTTTGAGAGAAAGAGAGAGACAGTGTGAGCAGGGGAGGGGCCGAGAGAGAGGGAGACACAGAATCGGAAGACAGGCTCCAGACCCTGAGCTAGCTGTCAGCACAGAGCCTGACGCAGGGCTCGAATCATGAACCGTTGAGATCATGACCTGAGCTGAAGCTGGATGCTTAACTGACTGAACCACCCAGGTACTCCTAACACTTTTTAAAACAATTTTTTGTTTATTTTTAAAATGTTAAATGCTTATTTATTTTTAAGAGAGACAGAGCATGAACAGGGGAGGGTGCAGAGGGAGATGGAGACACAGAGTCCAATGCAGGCTCCAGGCTTTGAGCTGTCAGCACAGAGCCCGACACGGGGCTTGAACCCACCGCAGACAGCGAGCTGAACTGAAGTCAGAAGCTTAACTGACTGAGCCACCCATGCCGCCAAGACTTTTTTTTTTAACGTAAAAACCTCCCAGGGGGTCTATAGCTAAAGTGAATGTGGATGTGCAAAGGAAAATAATAAAACCATGTAACTGAAGAAATAGTTAAAATCAGAGGTCAGCGCAACCGCAGAAATGTCAGCTTAGCTAATGGCCATGAGGCCTGGTGGGACGTTATCTGCCTTTTAAGGTGAGTGGCCAGCTTCCCTCCCTCCTAGGCCACTGTTTTCTCGGGCATGTGAAATCTAAGGCCATCAACTCCCTGCATCTCCACTCTGGTTTTCTGACTGGCCTAATGAAGCAATGGCCAGTATGAACTCTGGGAAATTTCCAGTCAGTGATTAAAACACAGATTTGGCTAAATCTGCAGAGTGTGACATGTCCTGCCTTTGTGAAATGATAGAAAACAAGGGGGCGGGAGGGCTTAAGGAGAGGGTGGCCACTTTGATTTGCTCTTGGCCCATGCAGATAGATGGGACAGACAATTATTTCTTTTATGTGCGTTTTAAGCTAATTCAGAAAATTTCTACTATTATTCGAGTTAACAAGCTTCGGGCTCATGGGAGGGTTTTTCAAAGACCTGGGGAAAGTAGTGGAGTTAAGAAATCATAGCAGGAAAATAGAGGGTACCAGACAGGCGGCTAATTAACATCTTGTAAGACCTTTCACTAAAGCAGCTGGTCTAGTCACATGTTTAGAAGATTCACAGAATTTTTAGAATTGAAAGGGTCTTTAGAGAGCATCGAGCTCAACCCCCTCATTTTATGGATGGGAAAACTGAGACCCAGTTAATTGCCCCTGGTCACAGCAGAACCAGGCTGACAATTCAGTGAGCTCTGTCTCCCAGCGTTACTCCATTTGCTCCTAAAATGATAAATCAATGGAGTTTTTGCAATGGACTAGCCTCCAACAACCTATTTCCTTAAGATTTCTTCAATATGCAAACCATTTGATTCGGGAAGTTAGGTGAAAATATACTCGTGTCCTTGTTAACATCATTTTTACTATGTGACTCAGGGATATCTTTAACACAGCAGCTCTAATCTTCTTGATCTATTTGGGTTGTTTGAACTATGCTTCCTTTAAAAACAACTAGTCTCTCTCACAAAACACGACATTTTGGGGTGGGCCTTTATGTTGTAGTCCCGAAACACGGATTATGCCCCACTTCTATTATTTCTATTCCTCTGCCTGGCAATTCTTTCAAAGCCCCCTGAACTGAGCATCTGATTAGCATATTCATGAGACAGCCGATTCAGCTATGTTAATTAGCAGTTCTTAAATAAAAAAATTTTTTTTCCCAGAACACGCCAAGAGGGGGAGCAGCCAGCTCTGTCACTGTTGCTTCCCGGTTGTAGGTGTCTAGCCTGGGATAAGTTAAAGAGTGGACAGAGAACATTATAGTGTAGAAAAATAAAAAGCTAGGACCTTAGACTCAGATGTGCCGCCTTCAAATGTGACAAATCCGCGAATCAGTTGGGGAGCCTAAACAAAGTGTCCTTCTGTACCTCACTCCGGCGTGCAAACACACACCTGCACACAGTTTACAACTTAAAATAGGATTTACTGAGCTTGGGTGAACTGGTCGGTTAAGTGATCTAGTCGATTTCGGATTAGGTCATGATCTCATGGTTCGTGGGATCGAGCCCCATATTGGGCTGTGTGCTGCCAGCGTGGAGCCTGCTTTAGAGTCTCTCTCTCTCTCAAAATAAATTCTCTCTCTCTCAAACTAAATAAATAAACTCTAAAAAAATGAATTTACAGACTGTATAACCTCTTCAGATGGGCAAACAATAGAAAACTAAACATGTAGAACAAAAAAAGCCTGTAGGGATAAGGGAACTGGCTTCGAAATGCCACATTTGGCACCTGATCTCCGGAGCTTCCTGAGGCAGACTGATGGAAACTTGGGATAATGGGATGTTTTCTGGTTAAAGAAGGCTAATCCCTGAAAAGCCTACAAAAACCTTATTTTTGTTGAAAAGTTTATAACAAGCAATTGTTCCTGCCTTAGAAACAAGTGGGTATCTCATAAACAGGACTAAAGGTTTTAAGTTGCCTGCACTTAGGGTCACCACTTTAAATTTAATTTTTTAATATTTATTTTTGAGAGACAGAGACAGACAGACAGACAGACAGACAGAGCGTGAGCGGGGAAGGGGCAGAGAGAGAGGGAGACACAGAATCCGAAGCAGGCTCCAGGCTCTGAACTGACAGCACAGAGCCTGCTACGGGGCTCAAAGTCACAGTCCACGAGATCATGACCTGAGCCAAAGTCGGGTGCTTAACCGTCTGAGCCACCCGGGTGCCCCTAAATTTATACCGTAAGCTTAGAGATAGCAAAAGATAGTCTTTGAAGTTACTTGACCGTGTAGGTTTCCATAAATCCCTTTCCTATTTCCTCAAGACTTACCCTCACCTTTACACCACCTTGCAGCGCCATCACGATTCTCCGGCTGCTATCCCACTGCTCAGTCCAACCTCCTCTCTTCCATTCACCTCAAGAACCTCAGGCTTGTCTTTTATAATGACTCGGACAATTCTTTGAGCAAAGGACCCTGCCCTTGTATTTCGGAGTGTCAAGACAACCCCTATACGATTTTACTCACCATTTTCTTTAGGCCCGAGGAGTGGTGGCAGTGCCTAACAGCCATCGTTAAAAAAATCAATCGGTCAACAAATGCAGCACCCATGTGAGGCTTATGGTTTGTTGGATAGCAGTCAACTCAAGTTTTACCATACAAAAGCATCTTATTACCTCAGAAAACCTAACTTAGAAGAAACAGGCGACATATCCCAGATTTGTTCTGATTCCCAGACCAAACACATTTCAACTGCTATGTCCTCAAAAGAAATGTAATCTGTTCTCACTACCTTTATTGCCTATGGCATAGTTGAAGTCAGAAGAAACAAACTAGAGTTTCATAAGCATTTTCACGGCCAGTTTTTGAAACTGATAAAGAAACAGTATTATTAGAACATTTATTGAATGTGAATCCTGGTAGGAAAGGGCAAGAGAAACTGTTTTCCATCCTTTAAAAAAAAGAAAAACAACTTATGTTAACACTGGTAGTGTTTCTCTGTATGGCTTCTTAAAAACTACATGTTGGGATCATACGAGTAATGCTATAAAACCATGAGGAGTAAGAAGGGGAAAGCATAGGTAAGCCAGCAGGCCTGCAGGCAAGAGAGGGCACTAGTGTCTGTGGGCTCCGTACCAGAAGGAAACAGGTATGACAGGAAATGGGGAACTTGGAGGTGGCGGAACTTGACAACTGCTTTATCTCCAACTCCATCATGCTAGCAACAGGCCAGCCGTTTGTAAAGAGCTGGACTTTTTCCTGTTAAATGCCATTATAAAACCTCAAGGGGTCTTTTTGTCTTTTTTTTTTTTTTTTTTTTTGGTATCAGCAGTTTAAGTTTTCAAAGCTGGCTTTCTGATTATCTTTCTAGGTATTGTCCTCAAAGTTAAAGAAAATGCTCGAGTTACTGTGTTGAATGAGAAATGGCATAGTCAAACAAATGCAAGTCTTTTTAATAATTATACTAATAATTTAGTGACCAAGAGAGACAAAGGTGGTCTAATGATGTCTTTTGACATTAACACCCATCTTCCCGTTAACATGTTGTTAACTTCTCTTTATAGTTACAACGTGTGCATTGAGTGGGGATATGGACTAATAAACAGGGTAAATAGATATAAAACATTTTCATCCATCGAAGAAAAGGAGGAGATAAAATTAAGACTGAACACAGTTTTTGTGCAGCAACAGTTGGTAAAATAGGTATGAAAAACGGTATGCTACGTAGGGAAAACTTCAGTTCAACTACATTACAAGTTAAATATGTGCTCATGGTCTGGCCTGAGAATCCAACACTTATTAAATCGGTTATAAGTTTCAAATAACAAACCTCAAAGCCAACATTTGAAATACGACCTGTTCTTTAGCTGGGGACTGCCTTATCAGCTACAGAAATCTAATTTCGGCCAACTTCTCACCATGGTAACAAGCCCTTTGCAGAAATACTCAAAGACATTTCACATCTCAAAAATTTGCCTTGTACTTCTTCACCACACATAATGTCAAGGAAAGTATGCTTCAAAGGTACTATGTAATTAGAATGGCCTTTAAAAGATGCACAGAGAAAACCATTCCTATTAAATCTACTTCATAATAATCCTCAAACTGAGTAAAGAGGACCAGAGAAAAGAATCCTGAGGAGTTTGGGATGCCATTCTCCATAGTTTTTAAAGTCTGTTATCTGTAATGTTGCTTTGGATATGATTGGAGTACCTCCACGTGGACCATATTGGCTATTTCTTCACTATTAAAAGAGAGTATGCATATGAGTTTGTGTTTGGCACAGGGGCCTGAAATGCATTTGGACATGGCTTTACATGGACAGACTAGGCCGAAGTGTCAGCTAAGGGATGAGGCCCAGGTTAACAACAATTACAAATATAGTAGCTACTTCTGGGTCATCACCTCATGGAAACCCAAGAGCTGGGTTTGAATCCTAGCCGTGCACCACAGGGCTTCTAGGAATTCTAGGGGTCTCTGAGGAATCCAGTTTGAAACTGAATTGGAAATCCAGCATCTGCAGAATCTCTCTGGTTATTGTACATTTTAAGATTCCTGCTTTTTATTAGGGAGGTTTTTTCTTCACTGACTTGCGTCAACAACACTATTTTGTGTTCACCCAAGAAAATAAATGAAAGCCTTTAAATTAAACTATGTTAATCTCTTTTTTGCCTCCTTGAGACCATATTTCCATAATGCCTACCATACACATTCTAGTGCATCCAGAAGGATTCTAGCAACGAAGCTGGAGGGCTCGCTTGCCCTTAGGCTCCAACAAGGAGAATGTCTTGGGAGAAGACAGAGGAGCTCTGAAAAAGCAATTGGACAAACTGAACTATCACCTCTGAAATGTGACTTGAAAAAAAGGTACTAAACCAATTCAGGAACAAAGCACACACTGATGCTTACTTGGAACAGAGTTCCAATACCTACCATCAAACTTCTTGTAACGGGAAGCAAAGACGGCTTGCAAATGATTGCACTGCTCGCTGACCACACTTTTGAAATCATCTTTACTTTGCAGCCTGTACTTCTCCTCCATCTCCTGAGAGCAGCAGGTATAACCCTGAGGACAGATCTTCAAATGGTCACCTGGAAGATAAAATGTAGGACAATCAAGCTCGATCATCATTTATCAAGTCCAAGAGGGAAGAGTCTGGCTCAAGTACACATACTCTGCTTCATTTCCGCCTGTGAGGTTCCTGCAAAGGCCTAGGTGTCATGTGTATCTGAAAAGTTTTACTAAACTAAAAACACAGGGGTGGCTGGCTGGCTCTATGGGCAGAGCATGCGACCCACAATGTGGGTAGAGTTTACTTTAAAAAATAAATGAACAACATCCATTCTGTTATGGGAAAGCAAAAATAATAAAGCCACCTACATAAGACAAAAACTTTTGAATCAAGAAGATTGCTACACCGCAGGAAAATCAGTGTGCCCAATAAACAGTATCATTCGATATCAACTCGTCTTTTTTTTATAAACTATTCAAGATTCTATGAGGCATAAATTTTTCTAGCTTTGGGGGCTTTACATTCCAAGAGTGGGTACCCTCGATCAAGAATGATTTATAAAATCCATGACAGCCAGAAACTGAGCAAATATACCAGCAACAGTCGTACTGAGAAGCACAGGGATAAGTGGATTTCAAGGGGCTGTCGACCGAAAGGAAGCGATGGGAGTTCACGCTGGATAATTTCAGGCTATGATAAGTCACAAAGGGTAATGGCAAGTGATCCTCAAACTTCAGATTTTCTTGTCCAGCATCTTCTGTGCAGTTGTTAGACGCTGTTTGACCTTATGATACTGGGCTGTATAGTCACTCATCCATATATAGACTAATGGCTTCTGATAAAAGTGATCTTTATATAGTGATGCAGCCCTGAGTCAGGAGAAATGCCAAAGAGGCATCACTCCACAGCAGCTTGACACGTAGAGTATCTTCTTCCCATTTACCAACTAGGTTCTGCTTGTGGTTAGGATGGGAGTGTTTAGAGGGCTTTTATTAAGTTTATTTTATGAGAGAGAGAACGCATACGGGGGAGGGGCAGAGAGAAAAGAAGAGAGAGAGAATCTCAAGCAGGCTCTGCCTCATCAGTGTGGACTCCGATGTTGGGGCCTGAACCCACAAACTGTTGGTAACTCTGAGCTCATGACCTGAGCCGTAATCAAGAGTTGGACACTTAGGCAACTGAGCCACCAGGTACCCCTGGAAGGATTTTTTTCTTAATAGATCCCAAAGCCCACCCACACTTTGTTCCTTCAGCCACAGAACAAAAATGTGCTTTGCAGAGACCATAGCTCTCCCTCCTAATGACCAAGAGATGTGGTGTCACTGAAAACTAATCCCCAACAGGTACTACGCCTTGACTTGCTCCGCCAATCGGTGTGATTTAATTTTTACAGAGGTTTGCCAGGATTCACTGCCACTGTTCCGTCTGCTATTGCTCTCCGTGTTCCATGCAAGATGAGGGGTCTGGGGGAAAAATCACGATCTCAGGAACTCAGGAATTGAGTATACTGAAGGCATGCACACTTGTCAATGGTAAGCATGTACAATAAATAAGGGGCTGCAGAATGATGAGCAGGTCAAACACCACCAGTCACAGGAAATGAACTGGCCCGTGCACTGCTGCTTCTTGGCTCCTTGTGCTGAGGAGTTAAGTCTTCATCTAAGACAGGTGCCAAAGTGGCCTCGGGGACGTGGGGCTTTCAGGTAAAATGGAGTTAAAGAACTTGGCTGAACTAGGATTGTCTACTGCACATACGCAAATAATTACATAATTGTATATATTCCTGACCGTTCTTCTTTCCTGGCAATTAACAAGTAGGGAGAATGTTACTGCCGCACAAGAAGGGGTGTGCGGTATTAAAACGGGGTGTGCGGTATTAAAAGACTATTTAGAGAAGGCAGAAGGGAAACAATCTTCAAACAGCTTCCTTATCCAGAAACTGCTAAAAGTTTCCTTTGGCATTTTTGAAACCCTTGGTCAACAGATAAATCTAACAAAAAGCAGGGGGGAAGGGAATTGTGTATAAGAGTTTCGGAGCTGGGAAGCTGCAGAATATCTTAGATCTCATTAGTCAAAGAAGAAGGTTGCTAAGGCTCAGTTTTCTGCAAACACGTTTGTTGCAACCAAAAACAAAACTCCCTCTCACAGACTTAACAAGTTCACAGCAGGCCTTTGGTGCTGAGACACATAATTAACAAAGAGATACCCAGGTGTCTCCAGGTTTCAGGGTTGAGGATTCCCCCCAATATAGTCCTAATGTGTGAAATAATATGAAGAACCCCAACTAGTAGAGTACTTGCTGTGGCTGCATTAAATAATCCATCACACTCACGCCTCACACAGAAAATTAATTGGACCACTCAGAATGAGAACTTAAGACATGCAGGGCTATTTAAATGAATTATAATAAGGGAGCAGCTACTTTTTAAGACTGTCACAGGCTAAAATTCATCACATGCTGGTTTTCAAATGCCTGTAAAGAGTCCATGGCGGTATGCACTGAATTTTTAGGTTCACCAAATCTTAACAGGGTTCACATGTATAATAAAGAAAGGAGCCACTTACTGGATGCTATCAAAATAAGCTTCTAAATTCAAAAAAAGGTAGTCCTTCTTCCTACCCCCAATGCACAGGCACGTGCGCGCGCGCGCGCACACACACACACACACACACACACACACACACACAACCTCTGAAGCCAGAAAATTCAGAGACAGGAAGGTTTAGGAAGGTGCTAGACATTGAGGGGCTTAAACTGACCCACAGGAATTTTGCACTGAGAAGACAGCTTTCAACAATGGGTAACAGCAGTAAGTTACCAGCTGAATGCACACAGTACCGTTTCCACGGACACAGGTACACACTGACACATCTAAAAGGCCCAGTGCGGCCCATGTACTCTGCCCATTTCACAGCCACCAGGACTTAATGCAGACCTGTCTATACCAGAATACTGAAATACATATTTGTTTGACAATACCTAATACAAAAAAAAAAAAAAAGGAGTGTACTTTGATTTTAGAGAGAAGTTCTTTCCAGGAAGACTTTGCCTAATAGTAAAAGGCCTGCCTTGTGTAAAGGATGACGATAGAGCAGATACTTGGCTAATGCTTGGCAAAGTGGTCTTCCCCTCTGTTGCAAGGCAGCCCCTCCAATCGGCCACTTTTGCCCACACAGCCTTGAACACACCGCTTACTATGTTGGCATTTCTGAACAGCGTTACTTTACTTTAAAATGTAGTCTGGGGGCGCCTGGGGGGCTCAGTCGGTTAAGCATCTGGCTTCGACGCAGGTCATGATCTCATGGTTCGTGGGTTCAAGCCCCACATCAGGCTCTGTGCTGACAGCTCAGAGCCTGGAGCCTGCTTCAGATTGTGTCTCCCTCTCTCTCTGACCCTCCCCTGCTCACGCTGTCTTTCTCTGTCTCTCAAAAATAAATTTAAAAAAACATAAAAAATTTTTTTAATGTAGTCTGACATTCTTGCCCAAAGCCGTGCCTGAGATACACGCAGGCCAAGACACACACACGCTACTAAGGGCTCAAAGCCATGGTCAGTCCCCGCTGACGAGAAGTACCGGGAGGAAAAGGTGGGGGCAGCCTTGTTGCATTTGAAAATGGAATGTGAGCTCTGGTAAGAACTTGATCAATTCATTTGATTTTTAAAACCTGAATACTTCTAGGGGTGCCTGGCCAGCTCAGTCAGAAGAGATTGTGACTCTTCATCTCTGGGTCCTGAGTCTGGGCCCCTTGTTGGGCAGAGAGATTACTTAAATAAAAACTAAAAAAACTTGAGTATTTCTGCTTTAAGTGGCCAAAACGGTTCACATTGAAAGCCAGGGCACACACATTATTTGAAAGACATTGCTTGTCTTGACACTATTCCTAAAATGCTGTGTCTAGAAGAGAAACGCCTTTTCTTTCTGGAGATCTCCTTTCTAAGCCTGGTGATCGTTTCTCATTTAAGCTAGACGGAGCAACGTTTTCCTTGGGCTGAAAGAGCTGGGCACAGGGAGAAGACAATCCAGTATGTGGGGACAGGGAGACAGCCACTGCAGGGAGGGGTAAGCACTGAGCACGTGCCTTTTTGTCAAAGGGCCCTGAGTATTTCTGATACGTACAATTCCATAAGAATTATTACTTGAGGGGCTCCTGGGCGGCTCAGCCAGTTAAACATCTGACTTCAGCGCAGGTCACCATCTCGCAGTTCATGACTGCAAGCCCGTATCCGGCTCTGCGCTGAAAGGGCAGAGCCTGCTTTGGATCCTCTGTCTCCCTCCATTCTGCCCCTCCCCAGCTCGCGCACTCTCTCTCTCTCAAAAATGGATAAACGTTTTGAAAAATACATTAAAAAAAAGAATTATTACTTGAAAGGCTTAAGTAGTAGAGCCACAGACAAGTGAACAATAGCGGTGAACCAGTGAATCCAATGGCTCAGGTAAACAGTGGGTCATGAAATACAATTACTATGCTGCCTCTCTTTCCCTAACTCAGCCTCCCTGGCCATGACCCTTGCTGCATGTAGGGGTTTTTCCACGTATCTCTTCCAGTCCCTTAAAACTCTCCCGGCACCTTTCACTCCTTTCTCCTCCCGTATTGTTTCTCTGCCCCGAATCTCCTGACTGCACAGAATATGAACCTGAAGAGGGTTCTTTTAAATGTGTTGTACTTGTTTGGAGTTCCCCGTTCTTCATTAAAAAGCAGGTAAGTTGAATGCTTTACGGTTTTCTAAGGAAGCACCTAAATTAAGTTGCTTTTTTTACATGGCCCTTGATTAGTTTTTTTCTTTGTGGGTCAGTGGCCTTCCAAAGAAAAAAGGTCCCCTAGCCCTGTCCTTGGAGTCTTGGATGAGAGTCAATGAAGCGTGCTTTTAAAGCTTAACTCTATGTCATGAAAAACAAAAAAATCACTCGAAAGAGCCAAACTGTTCAATCACACCAGCTCTATGTAATTTCTCTTTAGTCTTGATATCAATGCCTTCATTTTCAAAGCTGAACAAAGACAATCACAATAAATTACTACTCAGTCGGACCAAGTGTGTATTGGTTCCTTTTTGGGAAAGCTTCAAATCAATGGTTAAAGAAGTCGTCTAGCCCGTGCTTTAGCAGGACTCTGTGGCGAACAACTATGGGACTGCAGTTTCTCGTTTCATCTCATTTGCTCTCCTCTCACCAAAGGCTGGCTCTGATGTACAAGTGGGGTGCAGCTCGGGTCGGTGGCTTTTCGGCTGCTCATACCCACGTTCCCACAGAAAACGTTACACGGGGTGCTTCGTTCTCAGACCGGCTCTCTCTTATTTACTACCAACTTGACTATTGTTAACTGTATCTTACAAGCACTTTCTAGGTCTTTCTCAGAAAATTCCTTTTGGTTTCTTTTTTTCTTTTTTTCTTTTTTTACTGTTTCTTTATTTATTTTCAAGAGACAGAGAGAGATATTGCGAACAGGGGAGGGTCAGACAGAGAGAGAGATACGGAATCTGAAGCAGGCTTCAGGCTCTGAGCTGTCAGTGAGAGCCCCACGCAGGGCTCGAACTCACAAACTGTGAGATCATGCCCTGAGCTGAAGCCGGACGCTTAACCGACTGAGCCACCAGGCGCCCCGGAAAATTCATTTTGAAGTCCAACTAGATGCCAAGAAAATGTCTCTCCAGTTCTCACATATCCGGGGGGAATGGTGATAAAAGAATACGTATAGTCACCACTAAGGTGTTAGCTTTCTGCACCTGAAGAAGATAAAGGAAATCTCTAGTAATTAGCCCCCCAGAGTTCTAAATGGAGGGAACGCAGCCAGAAACCTTGAAGAGACCCGGTGGCAGAGAACCCAGGCTTGCCTACACCAGCATGATTTGTAGGGCAGACATCCCCTGTACCCTGACTACGCCAATAAAAGAACTAAATGCTTTAGGTAAATAGTAGAGACACAAATTGCACCCTAAGGGGAAGGGCTGCCACGAGGAACATTTGAGAAGAACAGACCAGAAGGCCCTCTGCAAACTGCAAATGTAAGATACTATAATTTTACATTGGTCTTTCTTGCACAAACCTAGTGCACTGCTTGAGTTTGGATGAAAACTCAGCTCTTTACTCGGGGTTATTAGGAAGTGAATTTCAAAGGTCCCAAATACTTAGCACTATTTGGATCTTTCACTCTTCAAGGCTACTGGTAGTCTAGGGATAAGAAGACTGATGTGGGGAGTCAGGATCTGGGTCTGAATCCCAGCTCGACATGATCCACTCACTATAGGTTCTTGGGAAAGTCATTTACCCCATGCAACCGTAAGAAGCCCTTTGTAAACAAGGGAGCCTTATGTCACTGTAAAAAGTGCAATGACTGGGCACCTGGGTGGCTCAGTTCGTTGAGCACCAACCTGAGCATTGGCTCAGGTCATGATATCGCAGTTTGTGAGTTTGAGCCCCACACTGGGCTCTCTGCTGTCAGTGCAGAGCCCACTTCGGATCCTCTGCCTGCACCCCCCTCCGCCCCTCCCCTACTTGCATAGTCTTTCAAAAATAAACTTAAAAAATATGCAATAATGAAACAGAAAAGGAAGAGCATCTATTATACCCCAATAAGCCACTGAAGCCATGAAGAGACTTTTCTGACAACTCATACTAGCTGAGGGAAAGGCCAGGAAGGCAAGTTCAGAAAAATTTCTTATTCCAGGCTGGACTTTAGGGAAGTAAAGATGACGAGAAAGGAGGCATTGAATGGCATGCATAAGTGATGATTTAGTGATGACAGCTAAGCACAGACCTCCTAAGGGCCATTAAAAAGCAAAGCCCTAGGAGCTTAAGGAGACCTGATGATGAAATCAAATTGCTGAATGAAAGAACCAGCCACCAACCATATTTATGTGAAATGTCCAGCATAGGTCAATTTACAGAGACAGAAAGTAGATTAGTGGTTGCCTAGAGGAATGGGGAGGTTTGGGCAGGTTACAGCTCAAAGGTAGGGGATTTCTTTCTGGGATGATGAAAATGCTCTAAGATTGATTTTGGTGATGAATCCACGATTTGGTGAGTGTAAGAAAAGCCGCTGTATGCTTTCAATGGGCAAATCAGTTAGGACATGAACTGTATCTCAATAAAAGTGTTAGTTAAAAAAAAAACTAAGGAAATCAGATAGGGACTTTGGATAATAATACATCAACATTGGCTTATCAATTGTGACAATATACCACACTAATGTAAGATGGGTTGTTGCTTTAAGGCTCCATGCTTCATTCCCATGAGCTTGTAACAGCTTTCCAATCCCCTCCAGACAGAAATCAAGCAGGGTTTTTATTGCTCTTTACATGATAAGCGAATTATGAACCAAAGTTTATGCCTGACAAACCCACTTTTAACTGCACCAAAGCTTTACTAAAGGAAGGTGTTATCAACCAAAGTGAGCGAGCAGCATGAAACGCACACTCTGACCCATGTTACCATTGCATCCAAGCAGCTGCCTCTATTTTGCACATTTATGACCACTTTGTCCAAAGTCCAGGACCCAGCAGGAATAGTACTTAATACTGGTAGTCACAACCCCAAACCCTTCAATAATTTGGAGGATCCAATAAATAGTACCTAAGCAATCAGTGCTGATAAAGACTCAGGACCATGGCAGGGACCCTTTAGGGGGTCAGCAAGGGGCAGGCACGAAAAGATGGTGCTTTCTTGTTTTACAACTAACAAAAGAGATATTTCCTGTGTGAGTGCATGTACCTTGGCAGCATCATTTCAGAGTTTCTCTAAAATGCCAATTTATAATCTTCATTGGGCTCATAATTTAACAGGATGCCAGGATTCCAAATGCCTCAGTTTTATACTCAGCTACAAATAATACACTGGCCTAGAGAGTAAATACCATCCATTGGATCGGACTTTTTTGTCTCTGGTGACCAACAGTACTTTCTGGCACCTGTGTACTCAAAACCACGCCATCACAATCCCTGGTAGAGGAAGACCCTGGGGGCGGGGGGCAGGGGTCATCTCTAAGACAGCTCATCAGGCCAGGCTTGGAGGGTCACAGTGATACTCGGGCGGGTGGGGCACTGGCCACCAGCATCTTGCTCTTTTTCTGCACAAGTCTGAACAGTTAGTTGCCCCTGTGAAGAGTCTCCTGTGGACAATCACTGAAAACTACAGAACAAGTGAATGAAGGAACCTATCCACAAGAAAACTGGGAGTGATTTTCCTTATTATTTCTAAATAATCTCTGAAGAAACCCCCAGGAACCTCATTTTCAGAAAACCCGCCAAAGCCACTTAGGTTTCACGGCAAGATCAGAAAAGGTCAGCAAAGAAGTACTGAGTTTACATCACAGGTGCAGAAGAAAAGGCACTTGGTGGGTGGCGAAGCCCACAGACAGACACTTGCTCTAATGTAAATATCGATGCCTTTCATTTCACATACATTTCATGGGTTGTGGGGGTCATGAACATTTTAAAAATTATCTTCGCTTTTTTTTCCTAATTGATTTCAGCTGCAGTACCTAAGAACACAAAAATCATCCTGAACTTCTTTTACTCCGTCTTGCAGGATACACCTGAAAATCTTCTCCAAAATACAGCGTGAGACTAGGTTTTCAGTAAATCTGTTTTCTAGGAAAAGCATACCCCCAACGAACAACATATTCATTAATCGCAAATCGTCCCAAAGATATTTTTTCCAAATGGCTATCTAGAAAGCATTTACACTAAGTGATAGCAAAATCAGCTGCTTCACATAAAGAAAAATGATACTCTCACATCAGATTTCAAGCCTCATGAACCATTCTTTAAAATTCTAGCCAGGCATCAATGAAATGGCAAAGAGGAAAGAAACATTTACATTTTCAATGTTTGTACTTAATTACCTCCCTTAAAATCCATTTCCATACAACTCTTGTTCAAGGTCACAGTGAGTTACAGCTTACTCTAATACAGATCTGCATTGAAGGACTCTTAACTAGCCTCCATTCCATGGACATGGACATGAGCCACAGTTGAGCAGGGATTAATTTCCACAACAGGAGAGTCAAGATTCTGCACCTTAGCACAGGCAGATAGACGAGGGGCAGGGTCTTCCTTTCACAAGGCTAAGTCATTCCGACTCTCAAAAAAGCTGCTTCTCTTCACCATTACCAAGTACCCTAACACCCAGGCCTGCCACCTTTGGGGCATACACCCTAGACTTTTGTCAACAGTAAAGTTTTCAACGTATACTTCCCCTTCTGGGTCATGTAACGGAGTTTGAAATAAAATCTGTCTCAGTCCTAATTTTGCAGAGAATGCCACTGTTAATATCTCTATCCAGAGAATTATCTTATCTATCTGTATACCCTTCGCTTCCTTCCTCAAAGTCAGCTGGAGCAGTCCCACAATTCTGCGGTGATGCCAATTACTCCAAGTTTCATGGGCTCCGTGAGCAAACTCAAACAGCTTTGGGGAAGCCTAGACAGATCACCTGCGCTGGTTTCCCTCCGTACAGATACGCTTTAGTTGCTTGAAAACCACAAAGTCAGTCATTAGCCAAGCACAGATTTCCCTTATAGAAACGATGTTGCCTTTCGTAGAAGACTGAGTTTGCAGGAGTTTTAAGTGTTCGCACTCTTTATTACAGATTCTCCCAGCTTACCTTTATAGGTAAGGCGTCCCATGTCTGATTGAGATTTATCCTAAGGACGATCCATTAGCTCCTTGGCACCACTCGATCCCCCCAGTCATACCTTTCAAAATCTTTCCTTTAGAATCAGACCGGTTGATTAATTACATTTGACTTCTTCATTACGATTAGACAATCCAGTATATTTATCACTTCTTGAACTAGTTACTTTGACCAGTCCACCTCAAGAGATTATCTGGGAAGAGAACGCTGCCCCCAAATTTTCTCCAAGCCTAAAAGAAAGACCCATTCACATTACCCAAACTAACCTCAGACCTGATTCGGCAACACAAAAACAGTAATGCAGTATTTACCAAGCACCTCTCATCTGCCAGATGCCATCCATCCATGCAGAAAATACAAAAGGCTTGGTCTCTACTCTCTGGAAAATTACAAGGGGCACAGACATGGAATTTGTTGTTGCTTTACAACAGGCTTTTTCTTTCTCCCTCTCACTCTACAGTGTGAATTCCTCCAGCCTCTACCCCCCAAACCTCCGAGGTCCTCTGATCTCCTGGAACAACTCAAGTTTAAACACAGGAGAGATGATACTATGCTGGCAAGTCCACGCAAGCCATGCTTCTCACATCGGGGCTTCAACAGATAAGCTCTTGGAGGTGCCTCTGGACAACCTGGGAGAAAGAGTCACATGCTCATATATAATCTATGTGCTGCCAGATACACTGGCTTCATTTTTTGAGTCATCCAAAACCACAGAAGATATCAGCTTGGACTCAAAGCAGAATCTCGTAATGAAGGAGATAAGCAAACTCCTTGGGGACCTACTTCTGCTGCCCGTCTTGGTGAAAAAAGCAAAATCCACAAAGCAAAAACTTCTCGCACAAATGCCTTCTAGTGATTTGGCTTGACACATCGGGTCACTACACATTCCCATTTATTTTAAAACCCCACACCCTCTCAGGTGATGTTAAGGCTTTGAGTTTTTAAAGTATCAAACTCTGGTCACTTGAGGATGAGCTGCCCTAAACTTACATTGCAAAACGCCAGCTCTCACTGGGATAGCTCTATCCCGTTTTTTTGCAACTGAGGTTTCAGGAGAGGAGTTTTTATGCCTTCAAACACACCAAACAGCCAAGGAGGTTGAGGTACTACACAATTCCTCTCTGCCACACTTGGAATAATCCCTGTTTGTTCTGGGCTCAGAGATGCTGATAAAAAGGTGCTTGAAGCAAAATGTAAGGTACCAATTACGGAATTCTTCAGCCAGGCTGCCGTGCCGACCACATACCACTTTCCTCTCATTCTTTAAGGATCACACAGCAGGGGAAACTAAAGGCAGACCCTGGGCACCAAATTGAAGTATTAATGTGATTATTTATTTATGACATGAAAAGATTTACTTCCTTGCGGAAGAAGACGGAAGAAAGCTTGCTGCTTTCACAGCAGGTGACAAGGAAAAGAAACCAGTCATTTGCTTTGCATTCAAGTCTCCACAGGCCCTATTCAATTTTCAATTCCTGACCATCCTCGGATACAGGCCTGCCAGATAAGAGGCCTCCAGAGTTACCCCGGGGCCACATAGTTGTGAATGTTCCAGAAAAAAAAACCTAGTGCACTGGAGGCAGACTGGACCTCAGTTACTGATAGTTATCAGAGCCTGGACCACAGTTCCTGCAGAACTATCAGATAACCAAGAATGAAGGGCTGCCTCTTACCATTTTTGCTTTGGGTGGGGACGAAAGGAAAGAGGCCATTCTCATTTGAGCCTCTAGGAAGAAATGCAAGTTGCTGTCACAGGCCTGACAGTGGAGTCACTGTCGAAGGGTGCTGTCACATGACCTAAGAGATGCAGCAGAGCTTTGGAAACCTGGCCAAGAGTAAAGCTTGAGACGTATGTGTCAGACACTTTGCTCTGGGCGGGAGCAACTGGCCAAGTGGTGCTTGTTTCTTACTTCAATATCCAACTCGTCTTCCATAAATCTTTTGGATCACGGGTCAACTGCTCGCTCTGTAAAGTGATTACTGTAGTCCAGTATCAGATCCCAAGGAAGTTCCCATCACTCCTTCGGTCCTAGAATGTAACCCATCATCACTGCCACAGGAGTGAGAGAGAAAAACCAGAGCAGCGGGTGAGGAACACAGACAAGGGAGACGGCCCAGGACTCGGGGCCAAGTAGTGGCAATCTGGCACCAGGGCCTCAGGCTCCGAGGTAACTCTCAACAAACAGAGGGACGTGTTTTCCTCTCCAGTTTCCATTACACAGAGCCTGCAGATGGCACACCATTACTGCTGCAATTATTGGCTATAATTATACAGAGCCTTTGATGTGAGAGCAAAAATTATTTAAAAAGGCCCTTCTTAGAAAAAGAAGGGCAATAAACATAGCTTCCTTCGCAAAATTCAAGGACCAATTTCACACCAGGACCCTCTGCCAGAAAAGAGGTGGTCAGTGTAATATTCTTGTCTTTAGCTTCTCCCCTTCAAGATGTCTTATCCCATGTGGAAAACAAATAATGGTGTGTGGTTCATGATCTATTTTAAAAGTATAGTTAAAGGTACTTCAAAGAGAACCCCAAACCCAGCAAAGAAGAAAAATAATAAAGATCAGGGCAGAAATATACTATATAGAGTCCAAAAAAAAAACCAGTTGAACAGATTAATAAAACCAAAAGTTAGTTTTTGGAAAAAAATAAACAAAATTGATAAACCTCTAGCCAGACTCTTCAGAAAAAGAGAGAACACCCAAATAGAATCATGAATGAAAATTGATCTATTACAACCAATCCCTCAGAAATACAAGCACTGGTCAGAGATTACTATGAAAAATTATATGCCAACAAACTAGACAATCCAGAAGAAATGGACAAATTCCTAAACACACATGCACTACCAAAATTTAAACGGGAAGAGATAGAAAATCTAAACAGACCCATAACCAGTGAAGAAATCGAATCGGTTATCAAAAATCTCCCAATGAATAAAAGCCCAGGGCTGGATGGATTCCCAGGGGAATTCTACCAGATATTTAAAGCAGAGTTAACACCAATCCTTCTCAAGCTATTCCAAAAAACAGAAATGTAAGGAAAACTTCTGGACTCATTCTATGAAGCCAGCATCACTTTGATTCCCAAACCAGACAGAGACCAAACAAACAAAAGAGAACTACAGGCCAAAATCCTTAATGAATACAGATGCAAAAATACTCAACAAGACACTAGCAAATTGAATTCAACAGCATATAAAAAGAATTATCCACCATGATCAAGTGGGATTCATTCCTGTGTTACAGGGCTGGTTCAATATTCACAAATCCATCAATGTGATACATCATGTTAACAAAAAAAAAAAAGAGAGAGAGAAAAGTCATATGATCCTGTTGATAGATGCAGAAAAAGCATTTGACAAAAGCCACACCCTTTCCTAATAAAAACCCTTGAGAAAGGTTAAATAGAAGGAACTTACTTAAACATTATAAAAGTAACTCATGAACAGCCCACAGCTAATATCATCCTCAATGGGGAAGAACTGAGAGCTTTCCCCCTGAGATCAGGAACACGACAGTGGTGTCCACTCTCACCACTGTTGTTTAACATAGGGCTGGAAGTGCTAGCATCAGCATCCAGACAACAAAAGGAAAGAAAAGGCATCAGAATTGGCAAAGAAGAAGTCAAACTTTCACTTTTCACAGACGGCATGATACTCTACATGGCAAACCCGACCGACTCCTCCAGAAGTCTTCTAGAACTGATACATGAATTCAGCAAAGCCGCAGGGTAAAAAATGAATGTACAGAAATCAGTTGCATTTTTATACACCAATAATGAAGCAACAGAAAGAGAAATCAAGAAACTGATCCCATTCACAACTGCATGAAAAACCATAAAATATCTAGGAGTAAACCTAACCAAAGATGTAAAAGACCTGTACGATGAAAACCATAAAAAACTTATGAAAGAAATTTAAGAAGACATCAAGAAATGGGAAAACATTCCAGGCTCATGGATTAGAAGAATAAACATCATTAAAATGTCATTACTACCCAAAGCAATCTACACATTCAATGCAATCCCAATCAAAATTGCACCAGCATTCTTCTCAAAGCTAGAACAAACTGTCCTCAAATTCATATGGAACCACAAAAGACCCCGAATAGCCAAAGTAATATTGAAGAAGAAAACCAAAACGGGAGGCATCACAATCCCAGACTTTAGCCTCTACTACAAAGCTGTCATCATCAAGACAGTATGTTAATGGCATAAGAACAGACACATGGACCAATGAAATAGAATAGAGAACCCAGAACTGGACCCACAAATGTACGGCCAATTAATCTTTGACAAAGCAGGAAAGGGTATCCAGTGGGAAAAAGCCTGTTTAGCAGGTGGTATTGGGAGAACTGGACAGCATCATACAGAAGAATGAAACTAGACCACTTTCTTACACGATACACAAAAATAAACTCAAAATGGCTGAAGGACCTGAATCTGAGACAGGAAACCATCAAAACCCTCGAGGAGAAAGTAGGAAACAACCTCCTTGACCTCAGCCACAGCAATTTCCTACTCGACACATCCCCAAAGGCAAGGGAAATGAAAGCAAAAATGAACTATTGGGACCT
>NC_043717.1:94586195-94628852 GCF_006229205.1 Suricata suricatta
CAAAACCTACAAGGAACTCACCAAATTCCATACCCGAAAAACGAATAATCCAGTGAAGAAATGGGCAGAAGACATGAATAGACACTTCTCCAAAGAGGACATCCAGATGGCAAACAGACACACGAAATGATGCTCAGCATCACTCAGCATCAGGGAAACACAAATCAAAACCACACTGAGATACCACTTCACACAAGTCAGAGTGGCTACAATGAACAAATCAAGAGACTATAGATGCTGGTGAGGATGTAGAGAAACAGGCACCCTCCTACACTGTTGGTGGGAATGTAAACTGGTACAGCTGCTCTGGAAAACAGTCTGGAAGTTCCTAAAAAACTATCAATAGACCTCCCATATGACCCAGCAGTAGCACTGCTGGAGTTCTACCCAAGGGTCACAGAAGTGCTGAGGCATACGGGCATATGTACCCAATGTTCATAGCGGCACTGTCAACGATAGCCAAATCATGGAAAGAGCATAAATGTCCATCAACTGATGAATGGATCAAGAAGATGTAGTATATATATACAATGGAGTATTACATGGTAATGAGAAAGAATGAAATCTGGCCATTCGTAGCAAAGTGGATGGACCTTGAGGGTGTCATGCTAAGGAAAATAAGTCAGGCAGAGGAGGACAGATACCATATGCTGTCACTCATAGGTCTAACAGGAAAAACGGAACAGAGGACCATGGGGAGGGGAAGGGGGAAAAAGAGTCAGGGAGAGGGAGGGAGGCAAATCATGAGAGACTCTTGAATACTGAAAACGAACTGAGGGCTGAAGGGGGAGGAGGAAACGGGAAGAGGTGATGGTCATGGAGGAGGACACTTGTAGGGAAGAGTACTGTGTGTTATTTGGAAACCAACTTGACAATAAACTATATGAAAAGAAAAGGAAAATACAAAAGTAAACTTCTTGTGGACACACATGTATTTGCACAAGCTCCCAGTTTCTCCTGACCCCACAGTAACCAACAAGAGGTAAAAATTAGAGGCTCCTTGGTGGCTCAGTCAGTTGAGTGTCTGAGTCTTGATTTCAGATCAGGTCGTGATCTCACAGTCATGGGATCAAGCCCTGCATCGGGCTCTGCACTGAGTGTAGAACCTGTTTGGGATTCTCTTTCCCTCTGCCCCTCTACCCCATCATATTCTCATTCTCATTCTCATATTCTCATATTCTCATATTCTCATATTCTCTCTCTCTCTCTCTCTCTCTCTCTCAAAATAAACTTTTAAAACAAGAGGTAATTTTTAAAAAGGTCATGGGGTGACTGGCTGGCTCAGTCCGTGGAGCATGTGATTCTTGATCTCAGAGTTGTGGGTTTGAGTCCCACGATGGATGTAGAGATTAGTGAAAAAATTAAAAAAATAAAATGGTCTTCAAGGATGAGAACAAATGATAACCAACAATAAAGTTGGTCTTGGTTTAAAGATAACATTTGGCAGTTCTGTACTTATGTGCTGGAATTAGTAAATACTGTAATGTACTTAAGTGGGTATCAGTACCCAGAAACATGAAAGAGAAGAGAAGAACTCGCTTTGTTTTCTGCCTCTCAGAGGATCACAAACCGTGCAAGGTCACATTTTCTTCTCTTAATCCACCTAATCTTAGGTTTAAACTGAGTCGAGACAGCATAATCCCAAGTATATCCAATGTTAGAGGAGCACATCCATGACCACAGTGCAAGATTTTAAATCCTTTTCTGGAAATCGGCTTCAATGTGGGGGAACGGGGACATTTCAAAAGCTTAAGTGAGTCAATGTCCAGCATTATAAGCCCTGCTTTTTGCAAGTAAGCAGACTAAATTACAATGCCTCCGACCAGGCTAACGGGGAGAAATACTCATGTTTTTGTCCACGGATATTTGTAATAGATGATCCCTGCTCAATATAAAAACACCAACTAACCTAACTCAAGTGTAACCCCACTGTGACAAATTCAATCCTATTAGAATGATACTACTACAGTGAAGTAAACCTGGAGAAGAACCACAGTTCAGTCTCAAGTTTCACACACAGATGTCTGAGGAGGTGCTTGGTGGCACAAGCCTGAGCGTTCACTGGGCCGGATGGCCAGGCGGGTGTGGCTAAGTGTGGGGCATGGTCCTCAAAAGGCATGGTTTCGTGATCGTGAGATGAGCTTTCATGATTTCAAGATCTGTCTGAGCAAACAGAGACACAAATTATGCCAGAGATTATGAAATGAGTCTCTGTTAAAAAAAAAAAAGTCACGACACATTTTGCTTATTGGTGAAGACTCTTATAATAGCATTGACAAATCTGGTAGAGCAGGCAGAAAAGCTTCTTTCTCAGTACAGAGCAAATGAAGAAGGTGGCGACAAGGACGACACTCAGTAAACAAAGGGAACACAAAAGCTTACTACGCACATTACTTGCTACTGAGTCTTTGAGGCAGGCAGGCTACACGTTTCGCACAGGCCTGAATCTGAACTCCGTTTTGTGCAGCTCTGGGTCAGTCTCTTCACTTCAGAGACTGCTTCGTCTTCCTGAAATTCAGGGCAAACCAAAACTCACAGACTGAAAGCATGAAACGTATATGGTGCATCACGGAATAGTAGCTACTATTATAGATACTGACATCAGAAGGTACTATAGAGGGGCACCTGGGTGGCTCCGTTGGTTCAGCATCTGACTTTGGTTTAGGTCATGATCTCAGGGCTCATGAGTTCAAGCCCCACATCAGACTTACTGCTATTAGCACAGAGCCCACTTCGGATTGTTTGTCCTCCTCTCTTTCTGCCCCTCCCCCACTCATCTCTCTCCCTACCTCCCTCCAAAATAAATAAAACATTAAAAATAAAAAGATACTATAGTTTCCTCAAAGGGGGGAATCCCTTCTATGCTCCAGGTTCAACTGGAAACTTCCTTGAATCAATGGAAGAGTGTTGATTATTGGTTCCTGTTACTACTAGTAGTAGTAGTAGTAGTAGTAGTAGTAGTAGTTGTCGTCATCATCGTCCTCTCGGGTGGCAAAATAAAGGTTGATTCACATGAAATTCCCATTGTTTTAGGTCAAAAAGGCCAAATACCGGCAATTTTTATATAGCCTGGCCTAATTATTTTGAGGATCTAACTTTCTATCAACATCCAAATATTTCTACATATAAACTAATGATCGTTTGCATTCTAGAATTCTCGCACTTGCGGATACAATTCAGAAGAGTGACATAAGACACTATTTACTTACTTAAAAGCACATCTTACTTTTTAAAAAATGTATGTGCCCAAGTGTGCAGTATGTCGCAGCACTGCCCTGACAGGCGATCAGTTCCGTCCCTCAAGGCCAATCATGTTGCTGAGAGAACACAGTGCTCTGTCAAATAAAGGCGGCTGATTCAGAAATTTAGAATGTCGAAGGATAAGCGTATGTCAAAGAAACCCCCCCAAAAAAAAAGAAAAAAAGAAAAAAGAAAAAAACCCAGCGAACCCACCCTGAGATGAAGGGAGTATGTTCCCTGTCACATCAAAGGAAGGGAGAACAAAGACGGAAATGACAGCTCCCTGCACAATTGTGATGCATTTAAGTGCTGAGTTTTTTGATGTTTCTGATGAGAGTGTATCGACCTCAGATTGTCTGTCACTTTAGCACCTGATCACCTCCTTATGATCTATTTCTTAAATATTTCTGTCAAATACATCTTCCTCTACGAGGTTTTAGACAGGTACCATAGATTTCCCTCCATTATCCCCTTACAATTATGCAGAAGATTCACAGACATGAATAAGAAAAAGAAAATTCATCAACATAATGCTTAACCTGCCAAGATGTGTAGGCAAGGTTTGGAGCTGAAAAAATGAGGGCTTCCTGAACAAGTGTTTCTAGAAGAGTATGTGGGAGGAGTGTGCAGGGAGGGAGGGAAACAGGTGCTCCCTGGCCTTGGTCCTGAGTAGTATATAGGACTCAGGGCACCAAGTAACTGGATAAACATGCAATGGTGATCACAGCACTATTAATTTCAACAGCCTGATGAGAGAGGAAATGAAAAGTTCCAAACCCATTAAATGTGTTTTTCCTATTTTTGGCTAAGAAGCCATGGCAAAACCAGGCATTTTGAGGGAGAAAGAGAGTTTACAAAGTAAACAACACGTGAGATGCCTGGAGACTGGTTTAAAAATAGGGAGAAAAACAAACCTTACCTATTGTTACCTCGGAGTAAATGCTCCCAAGTACTTACGATTTCAAGAGGGCTACAGAGAGAAGAGAACCTTTAGTGTGGATAAAAGGCAGAGTGAAAAGAAGTGAAGCTATCTTTGATGAGATAAAGAGCTAGTCGAGACACAGAATAGAGAAAAGTCCACAAGGCACCGTAGGATGGACACAAAATAAAAACCAGGCAGGAGCAACTTGCAAGAGACCGCAAAGCCAATCGAGTAAGAGGCTCTTGTTGCTCTATCAAAGGGAGGAAGCCATTTAGAGCATCCACGGACCCACTTAATCACAGTCACAGGACTAAAAGGAGATGGTCGATGGACTGAATGAATTCTTTGTCTTCTAAGGAGATTCGCATTCCCAAACTGGAATGCTGAGCCGAACTGGGCAGGTCAGAGGTACCAGATCAAATAGTGGTAAACATGATGCTCTGTATGCAATCAACAAACCAGGAGTAGATAAATCACTGTGACCAGATGGTACCCACCAGCCAGTTCTGAAGTAAGCCAAGAGTGAAACTGTTTTGGCCAATATATGTAGGCTGCCTTCACAAATAGCCACTGTGCCCGAGAGACTGGTGCTTGTCAATGACATTCCTATTCATAAGAAGGGTACAGAAGGGACCCTGGGAAATAGAACTGGTAACACTCATTTCCATATCAAGCAGGCTGGCAAACTGTACAATAAAGGTGAAATCATGGCACATTTACAAAAATAAAGCCTATGAGAGAAGAGAAAAACACATATTTTGGCAAAGAAGACAAATCATGTTCATCTAATAAACCAGAGCTCATGGCACGGCCAAGAAAAATCTGCGATTTGAGAAAGGAGACCCTGAAGATAAAATGTATAGGGGTGTTAAAAGCATAACAGAAGACATTACCCTGTATCTATGCTACTATGTAGTGGGCAGTCCTAAGAGGAAAGTATATCACAATCCAGGCCTATTTCAACAAATTAGAAAAAGCGTAAATTCAAAATCTAACAGAGCATCTAAAGGAACAAGGGAACAGCAAGAGCACCCCAAACCCAGCAAAAGAAGAGAAATAATAAATATCAGGGCAGAAATAAACAATATAAAATCCAAAAAAACAGCTGAACAGATCAATGAAACCACGAGTTGATTTTCTGAAAAAATAAACAAAATTGATAAACCTCTAGCCAGGCTCCTCAGAAAGAAAAGAGAGAACACCCAAGTAGACAAAATCATGAATGAAAATGGATCTATTACCACCAATCCCTCAGAAATACAAGCAATCATCAGAGATTACTATGAAAAGTTATATGCCGACAAACTGGACAATCTAGAAGAAATGGATATTTAAAAATACAAACGTGGGGCCCCTGGGTGGCTCAGTCGGTTAAGCATCCAGCTTCTGGCTTTGGCTCAGGCCATGATCTCATGGATCGTAAGTTTTAACTCCGTGTCGTACTCTGTGCTGACAGCTAGCTCAGAGCCTGGAGCCTGCTTCAGATTCTGTCTCTCCCTCTCTCTCTCTGACCCTCCCCTGCCCACACTGTATCTCTCTGTCTCTCCAAAATAAAGAAAAAGCATTAAAAAAAATTTTTTTAAATACAAAGGAGACAAGCAAAATTCAGAAGTTAGATAAAAAGATTGGGGCAATTATTTAAGGGATGTGGGAGAAACAACAGAAAATAAATTAAGGTTCAGTGTGGAAAGATGGGAATGCTGTTTCTTTTGATCAAGCATATGGAAAGGTTTTAAAAGTATTCTTTTTATAGCCTTCTGATATACTACATTTATTCAATAAGCAATCCTAGAAGTATAGCAGCGGATCACTTACACATTGCTTCAACTTTTGGAACAACCCAATAAGCAAGAAAAGCCTTGATCTACACCCCCTTCCCCCGCAAAAAAAAAAAAAAAAAAAAAAAAAAAGAGAGAGAGAGAGAATAAGAAAAAAAAAACCATTCAAAGTCAGTGAAATTCACTGTAGAGTATTGGAGCCATCCTTGGAGACACATTTTGCACACAAATATCCCAGTTGCATATTTAACCAAGTCTGCTGTCTAGTTTCTAGACATTCACTTCTGGCCTGGGTTAAAAAGATCCCTGAGGACCGCGTTACTGCACCATTTCTTAAGTGATTTTCACAATGATGACCCTGGGTCTTCCTTAATTGATTATAGTTTTTAATCTTCTGTTTAATAAGGCAAAGGAATAAATATTCCAGAAATACTTTCACTGAAATGTTTAGAACATTTTTCTAAGATCGTTGATCTGTGAAAGGGTAATTATCTGGAAAAATCTCTTGCTGAAAATATTTTCTTTTCAGATGAAGCAAGATAGCGAAGCTGGGGCACCTGGGTGGCTCAGTCGGTTAAGCGTTCGGCTTCGGCTCAGGTCATGATCTCACGGTTCGTGGGTTCGAGCCCCGCGTCGGGCTTTGTGCTGACCGCTAGCTCAGAGCCTGGAGCCTGTCTTCAGATCCTGTGACTCCTTCTCTCTCTGACCCTCCCCTGCTCACGCTGTCTCTCTCTCTCTCTCTCTCTCTCAAAAATAAATAAAAAACATTAAAAAAATTTTTTTTAAAAAGATAGTGAAGCTATTAATTTAAAGCCACAAGCAGCAAAGTCAACAGTTGGTACAGGAAACAACTCAAGAGCTTCATAAGAGTTCTACATGCATTCCGAGAGCAGATCAACAGGGTGACTTATTAAGGAAAATTCGCTTGTTTTTGTATATATTTCGATATCTTGGATTTGTGTTCTAAAAAAGAACATTCATTTCCCTTCCACCTGACTGTGGTGTCCTTGCCAGAGACAGAACTTGACCAGAGAACTGACCGATGGCGGCAAGGCTGTTTTTCCTTTCAATAGACATCCGACAGCAGATTCATATTACCAAAAACATTAATTCCAGAAGACTCAGAAGAAAAAATTTAAGTAAATATGAAAATAAGGTTTATTTCTTAGAATGGGCTTATTTAATTCTTCAAACATGTACGTTTCCATTTGGAAAGAGAGCCTTTGCTCACTGCACTTCACACCATTCTTTATTTCTCTCGAGACAACTTGGGCTTAGTGAAGGAAAAAGATCCAAAATATCCAAGGAGAAAACAAACAAAAATAAGATGCTTACGTAAAGCCAACTCTCAAACTGCGTGCCTTAGGACAAGTCACTGTGCACACTAGAAAGGCACCATTTCTGGTGTTTGTTAATAGAATATATTAAGCGTGGGGCACCTGGGTGGCTCCCTCGGTTGAGGGTCTGACTGCAGCTCAGGTCGTGATCTCACAGTGAGTTTGAGTCTCACATTGAGCTCTGGGCTGACACTTGGGATTCTTTCTCCCTCTCCCTCTGCCTCTCCCCACACTAGTGCACATGCACTGAGTACTCTGTCTCTTTCTCTCCCTCTCAAAAATAAACAAACATTTAATTAGAAAAATACAATGTATTACGTGCTCCAGGGAAATGAAACAGAACAAACCCTGTGTAACAACATGGAAGGCCAAAATAAGAATGTTTTCTGGAAAACAAAATTGCAGAGATTCTCTCATTTCTTCTCCTTTCTCGCAAAGTGCCCAAATGCAAAAGTTACTCATCTCTCATGGCAAAGAATAAGTAACAAGGCAGGATTCTGAGTAAGGAAAAGACTCCCAAAACAAATCAAATGCAATAATGGAAACAATGACACTGGGGAGGGGGGAGGGTCGGACACAGAAGGGGCAAGGGAAAAATGGTGGCTCGCTCTTTTTCATCCTGAAAATGCCAGTGTACCAAATGTCACATGTCGTATCTGTACCCTACATAAAACACAGTACAAACGTTCTACATTTGAAGGAACAAAATCAAGAATGGTTTAATAATTTTAAATAGCCCTGGTCTGGAGCCTGAACTTTGATATAAGCCCATCATTGCTCCCAGTCTCTCGTAGGGCATTTTATAAATGAACATGTGTGTGGTCATAGATGGCACTTAGCACTGATCAGTTCTTTAGAACAACGGCCTCTTAACATTTCCTACTTCTTAGCAGGATCAGACACTAAAAGCGCCAGAGTTGTGCCTTGCTAAAGAAGGGATGAAAAGCCTACAATATTGCCAGCGTTTCTGAGAGAAACAAACCTCCTCTGTGAGGGCTGTCCTGAAAACAGCCCTCTGTGATGCCTCACACAATCTTTATTTCATGAAAACCTACACAATGATGACTTTTCAGCGAAAGCACGTCAACTCCTTCTCCCCTCCCAGGAGAGCTGAGTGAGGGCTGCTGTGGGCCCAGACCCCCTCGAACTCGCCACTGCACAGTTGTCTCCCACTACACAGAACAGGTAAGCCAAGGCAGGATAGCCTGGCTCAGGGCAGGAACGGGGAAGCGACGATGTTCCTTTGGCTGAGACAAATGGTGGTGATGATTTGCTTTTCTGACTGAGAGCTGGGAAGGCCATGGCAGAGAGGTCAAGAGGCGCCTGGGTGGACGTGGCCAAAATGAACAGTGCAGTAGTAGGAACCAAACACACAAGCGTGCCCTCACCCAGTGAGTGGAGAAAATGTTTCTTTTTAAATACATAGCATTGCTATAGACAGAATGTTTTTGTCACTCCCAATTTCAGATGTTGAAACCCAACACATGATGGTGGTATCATTAGGCCATGAGGGTGGAGCCCTCATGAATGAGATTAGCGCCCTTATAAAAGGGACCCCAGCGGCCCTCACAGCAGCCATTCAATCAATGGGCACCTTAATCTTGGACTTCGCAGCTGCTGGAACCATGAGAAAGACACTTCTGTTGTTTAAGCCACACAGTCTCTGGAATTTTGTTACAGCAGCACAAACTAAGACAAGCTAGCTTTTTCTCTTACGCTTCCCCAAATACCCTCAAGCCTTTATTTATGAAAATATGCCATTCACCCACTCCTCACCTCCCAACATTGCCCGCATTCTCTGGAGGATGGAAACCCGTGAAATAAGGCCACATGTTAAGCCAAGGCTGCCAGAGTCTCCAACCACTATGAACTGGAAGGAACCCATGGCCTTGAGATCTGATCCCTTCAGTCTATGGAAGAGATGAAGTTCCCTATAAGTGTGGGTGGAATTGTCCAAGGTGGCATGGCACTAAATTATTCAGACTCCTGCCGTCCAGTTCGGGATTTTTGTATCCTGACCAGTCACATGAACCCTGACATTAGCCATTAGGGAAAAGCAAATGAGAACTTCATGAGTGCAAATGGTGCTAGATACATTACGTGCTCACTGCCACCTGCCAATTGTTTTTTAGTATCTTCCCCCAACTATTCTTTAATCGACATATAATTCACATGCTATACAATTCACTCATTTAAAGTGTACAGTTCACTGGGTTCTAGTTTACTCACAGACTTGTGCAATCACTACCATCGAATTCCAAAACTTTATCCATTTATCAGTTGATGAACACCTTTCCAGCTTTTGGCAACTGTGAATAATGCCATTATCAACATACTTAAATTATATTATTTGATTTTTATTTTGGTGTTACATGTAGACATTGATAATGATTTTGTCTCTTTTTTTTTTTTTTTTTTTTTTGCTTTAAGGGTTTCAAATTCTCTTAGGCATATACATACCTAGGAGAAGAAATGCTGGGTCACATAGGCCAAAAAGTCTACGCTGCACTTTTGAAGAAATATGCCACCCATAGACATTTTGAAGTTAAGGACTTTATCTGCACTGGCCTCAGATAGAAGCTTAACACAAGTTATTGGTCTCCACAAGCTGGCTGCTCTGGCCACCAGAAACAACAATGACATTTAAATTGGGAGTGATGACCAAAACAAAACAGACTCCAAAACATGGGTTTTAATCCCTCAAATAAGAAAACACACTTAAATTTAGTCACTACTTCCTGTTTTCATCCGAACTTAGACAAGGCATTCTGAACTTCAATACACTCGCACAATTTTAAAAGTAGCATGAAACAGTAAGCATCAGATACCCACCTTTCTTTAATAACTCCCATATTAATTACATCTTCAGAAACCATGAAAGGAATACCTGTCTGGATCAGACAACAAATGGTCTCAAAGAGATCGAGGGATGAATACTGCTGAAAATCTAAGAATATTTACTGTTCCTAATGCAGCTAAAAACTTTGCTTTCTAGAATAACTAAGACGTTTAAGACAGTCTCATTTCTCCACTGATTAAGAGACCCTACTAATGCAAACATCATCAACTCATTTTAGGAGGATGGCTTGGGTGGGTAAAAGGTCATTCTTGTCAAAGATGGGGGGGCAGCAACGGAGGATCTATGGAAACTCACAGAGCTTGTTGATTTCTTTTCATTCTGAAAATTCTTCTTATTCATTACACAGGCTGCTGGGCAGTGCATTTTCCCTGATGACAGCTGCAGAATTGTAGCCCCAAAGCCAAATAAGTAATTTTTTTTACAACCTCCCCAGTTTCTTGTCTCTTAATGTTTTATTCTATTTCAACTTTAGTTTTGGTGGCTGCCTGTAAGGCACACCCCCGAGATTTCCAGATAATTTTTTAAACTTTACCTTTCATCCCAGTATTTCATTAACCTTTCACCACTCCCATGCTTGCTTGCTCTACCTATATTCCCACGAAGTATCCTTTCTTTCTCTAGTCAATGAACATTTATTGGCTACCTAGTATGTGTCAGGCATGATGCCAAATGCGGAGGGTAAGAAATGAGCATCCTCGCCGTCTAAGGGAGCTCAGAGTCTAGTATAGATTATTCCAACAGCCCATTCCCTTCTCCTTTCTTTCCATCCCAGTTAGGACAACATCTTACCAAAACTATCTATTTGAGAGCCCTTTGAATTTGAGATCTGGCCATCCTGACACTCCCTGTTCCCAGGAGACCCTCTGCCTCTCACTGGATACCAAGCACTGATGGGGCCATCTCTTCAGAACACGAGAATCTCAAGAATCTCCAACCTTACTTAATAACCCAAAGTTAGAATGATTTTATTTTCAAAGATCTTAAAAAATCAGTCTGTAGGGTTGGGTTTTTTTGGTAGAAAAAGGAAACAAGCCTGTTAAAACCTGCAAAAATGCACTGTTTTTCTGCATTACTCATCTTTCCTAAATAGCTGCAGCTGTTTTGCATGCTTGTTTCTGCAAAGAGATGGAGCAACAGCCTACAGTGGATGTTAGGTTAGAGGGCACACGTTGTAGACAGTAAGATCAGAAAAGGCAAATGGCTGGATAGTGAAATGTTCACAAGCAATCCCTCGAGAGCTGTTCAGAAAGGACAGAACGCAGTAGCAGGACATCCGTCAGTTCTCCAAGTATTTACACGCTATCAGAGCGGCCTTCTCAAGTCCTTATCAGCTTCGTGGATTTCAGGTCAAGTACAATGAAGGCATGAATCAGGTATGCACTGAGATGATTAAGCTTAGAAGCATTTCAGTTCACAAGATCAAGTTCCAAGACCAAAGCTCCAAGTGGTATCATTACATAAAAGCGTATACATATGTTTTCAATGGTTCCATTCAGTGATTCCCATCCTGTGGGTTTTAGAGTTATTTTCAAAATATCTATAGGTCTGCCAAGTACTCTCTGCACACTGAATACTATCTCACTTATAGAACACACTATGGTTTTCTCTGACTACAAGGGGTTGAGATCCACTGCAGCCAGCACTCAGCACTACTGTGCATAGAAATAAATCATCAGGGAAGAGAACACAGTCAGTTCATGAAACTGTGGGCAGAAAAAGAGGCAGGTAAACCTCAATGAGCTGGTGCACTTCAGACAAATTACCAAAATGGTTTAGAAAAGGATGATGAACCCTTCCTATGTGCAGCATATGGGTTGCCACAGATGACACCAAACCAAAAAGAGAGCATACAACTTTGCTTAGTATCATTTAAGGATACTACATAGTATCATTGAAGGAGCAATGATGAAGAAATCAGAAATCGCGGTCCTCAAACCGACCGCCTCGAAGTGGCTGGGTGACATGGGGGCAAGTGTCCCCCTCTCTGGATCTTAAATACTTCCTTCTGTAAGATGACTTCTGAACTCCCGTCTGGCTCCAACATTCATAGGCCCTCTAAGATCTTATGTTCCCCATGACTCTGTTTCTCGGGGGTACCCAGGGGCCTCCTGTGGAGGGCAGAGCTGATGAACCTCTCCATAGATCCTTCTTTTGGCTGAACGTGAGGGCTGGAAAGGGCTTCAGAGCCAACAGACACAGACCAGATCTCTCACTTCTTAGTCAACGGAGGTCCTTAGAGATTTTTAGGGGGATTTTTTGATAATTTCTGATCCCTTCTGTAGTGAGTGTATGTTCTCTTCCCTAAACCTCTTCTCCAAGTTCAATGGCAATTTCTACACTCTGCATTTAGTAGCAGACCAAATAGGGTACCTATGTTTTAACAAATTATGAGGTGAAAGCTATGTCTACCTCTGTGGGGTGGTTCAGTTTATACATTCCATTCTATGAACACCGAAAGCTGGGAACCAGCAGCGTTTTCAGTCCATGACGTCTGCAGGGCTGGAGGCCTGCCAAGACTAATGGGGGAACATTTCTAGAGATAATAAACGGGCCCCTTTGCAGACATTTGCTTCGGAAGCCAATTTAAACTTACACCACTGACAAACGGAATATGATTCTCATTTTATCAAAGGGTGGAGGGCTGAAAAGCAGTAATGAATTAAAGCAAAACTTTCTTCCCATGGCCACTGACAGACTAATCTACCCTCAGTACATGCCCGGCAGGATGGAGGTGAGGCCATAGGACCAATTTCATAAATTGTATCCAAGCACAGCATTTACCGTTTGGGGTCTCAGTTTCCCCTTTGAAACTGGATGCCCTATAGTCTACTTCGAATCTCTGGTGTATTCTGGTCTTTCTTGATTTTTTCAATTAGAAGAATCCAGGAAAAAATAAAGTATTGAGATTACATCAAGCGAATAAGCTTTTTACACAGCCAAGGAAACCATCAACAAAAGTAAAAGCCAACCTACGGAATGGGAAAAGAGATTTGCAAATGATATATCCAATAGGGGGTTAATATCCAAAATACAGAAGAACCTCATAAAACTCAGCACCCAAAGAAAACATAAAAAATCGATTAAAATAGGCAGGGGACCTGAATAGACATACTTTCAAAGAAGACATAGATTGCCAACAAACATGAAAAGATGCAAAACATCACTAATCATCAGTGAAATGCAAATCAAGACCATAATGAAGTATCACCTCACACCTGTCAGAATGGCTAGTATCAAAAAGACAAGAAATAACAGGTGTTGGCAAGGATGTAAAGAATAGGGAACTGTCGTACACTGTTGGTAGGAACTTAAATTGGTGCAGCTACTGTGGAAAAGGTATGGAGGTTTCTTAAAAAAATAAAAAATAGAAATACCATGTAATCAAGATATTCCAATACTGGGTATTTGCCCAAAGAAACTGAAGACAACAAATTGGAAAAGATATGTGCACCCCAATGTTTACTGCAGCGTTATTGACAATAGCCAAGATACGGAAGCAACCTGAGTGCCCATCACTAGATCAATGGAAAAAGAAGCTGTGGTACACACACACACACACACACACACACACACAATATGGGGTATTATTCACCCATAAAAAAAAAAGAATGGAGTCGTGCCAATTCACAATATGGATGGACCTAGAAGGCACTGTACTAAGTGAAATAAGTCAGACAGAGAAAAACAAATACCAAAGGATTTCTCTTAAATGTGCAATCTAAAGAACAAAGCAAACAAAGACAGGGTCGGAAGCACAGGACAAAAACTGGTGATTGTGGGGGGCAGGGTGCAGCAGGGATGGGCAAAATAAGTGAAGGGGGCTAAGAGGCACCAAGTTCCAGTTATAAAACAAATAAATGAGTCACTGGGATGAAAAGTCTAGGGAACATAGTCAATAATACGTAATAATGTTGTCTGGTGACGGATGGTAACTACACCCACTATGATGAGCATTGTGTAATGTATAAAATTGTCAAGTCAGTCATACATCTGAAACTAATGCAGCAATGCATGTCAATTACACGTCAATAAAAGGGAATGCGGGGAAATCATTTGCAATTGATCAAAGTAAAATCCTAAGGAATAAGCGGTCTACAGTTTTTTTAATGTTTATTTTTTCTTCTGTTTTGAGAGAACGAGACTGCAAGCAGGAGAAGGGCAGAGAGAGGGGAAGAGACAGAATCCCAAGCAGGCTCGGTGCCATCAGCACAGAGCCTGACATGGGGTCTAAGCTCATGAACCATGAGATAATGACCTGAGCCAAAATCAAGAGTCACTTAACCAAGGGAGCCACCCAGGTGCCCCAGGAATAAGTGTTCTAATAGCCACTGAAAGCGAAAGTCAACAAGACTAATATAACCTGTTCACAGTACCATAAAGGTCCCCATTTGAGGTCCTCTACCATGAACTGCAAGGGCACAGGGCTCCATGGACAGCATGCTGAGATGGTCTCGAAACTTCTAGGCAATGAATCTGGACTTTAGGAGCTAAGGAACTTTCCACCTGGAGATAGGTGCTCCCATCCTTGCTACTTGTCCCTGTTCGCCTCTCTAACATGGTCTCTCTGAACCAGGTTGCTTAAGAGGCACTTACCAACTGCTACAAAGGAATCCAGTTATCTTCATGTGATAGTCGCTGGTTAAGGACCTTAACTGTCTTAGCCCACTGCTGCCCAATCAACTAAGTTTTCCTGTATCCGGCGAGGGCTGGACCGGGACCCTATCCTGGACAGACTTGCAGCTTCAAAGCTCCAGTTTAAAACACTGGCCTGGTGCCCTGGGAAGGGAGCTGACCCACTCCAGTGCCCCCAGAACTAACAATAATCCTGCACGCCTTCCTACCTCGCACTATGCTTACGGTGCACATTCTTGTCCAGGGACTCTCCACATCACGAAGCGCGTTCTGCCTGCTCGGGGCAAGGCCTGAAGCTGAAGGCACTCAGAAAGCCCTCCATGACCTCCCCTACTTTAACACGCGAGACACAAGGTGAGTGAGTGACTACGTCTCTCGGAGGCAAGCAATTCTTTTTTAACCCCAGAAGAAGATTTCTGTATCCTTGTTAAGCTTCAGAAAGTAGAAAAGAGACCGAAGGCACAGAGGGATTAAGTGACTTATCCAAGGTCATCTAATACAGCACAGGAATCCGTCTCTTAGCTCGAAGCCCACTAAACCACATGCCATAATAATAAACACATAAATCTGGTTCCAAAACACCTATTCTACGCTATTTGGACATTTCTGTACAACTCGGGTATTATGGTGTTCCCTAGGCTGATGATATTTGATCACTGGGCACAAAACCATAATTCATACTTTGGCCTACAGCACTGCAACCAGTTTAAAAAACAAAATGCACAAACAAAACAGTAAAGAGGGCTTGTCTGCTACTCTTTCTTACTCCCTGGGAAGAGGAATAAAGAATAAAAGATTCACTTTATTGGTCAGTCGTTTCAAAAACAAAAGCACTGGCAGGCCCTGGAAAAACACAGTTGCGTATCCTGCATTCAACGTTCACACACAAGCTCCAGGGAGGGGGGCAGAGATCTGCAAGGTGGTCCCCAAAACTCCTCCTAGGGTGTGAGCCCTGACTCGTACTGCAGCCGCACGTGTAGCCAAGGAGATGAGAAGCGATCTCACACAATGATGGCGCAGAGGTGCTAGCAGAATCAGACTCGATTCTATTCTGTAAGGTTCTGTTTTAGTCATCGGTATAGATGGCTTTCCTGCCACTTTGAAAAGCATTCCCAACGAATGCAGAACCCGCCCGGCCAGGAGGTCCACCTGGTGGAACTTCATTCCGCAACCTTAGGCTGATTCACACCTAGCCAAGGGTTATAAAGTTCACTTAGCCTTTTTTTTTTTAAGCCCAACTATTTGAAATCAGGTTTAACGATCAGGTTCTCTTTGCAAATATATCATTTCCTGTCCCTAGGCTGACCATAAATTATAGCCCACACCAGGACATATTTGAGAAAGAAAGAAGACCCTATTAACAATCATGCAGGGACAACACGTGCGAACCTGAACTGTTCCGGGCAAACCAGAACAAGGAGCCCCTCGCTCACTTATAATCTTCCCAGTAAATTATCTTCTGCTTCTTTCAAATAAACTGGGTCAAAAACAATACATAACTGTTATACTCGATGCCGTCGCTCTTCCAAATGTGAATCACCTCCAAATAGTGCTGGAGACAATCGGACCTGCTTGGTTTTTTCCTGCGAGGGTATGAAGTCTTAATGTAATTGGATGTTTTCAATTCATAAAAGGCCTGTTAATAAAATCAGCCATCTTTCAACATGTCTTATACTCCTTATCATCCATAAGATTTTGTTCATTCATTTACAGTTTCTCTCTTAAGATTTTTAAGAGCACGGTATTTTTATCATCTAAGAAAACACTGAGCAAATTACTGTGATATAAAGTGACATAATATTTGACAACACATTTTTATACTTAGACGTGGCTTCTTGATTTTGTTCATATATCCACGTGCAGATCCTACCTTACACCAGAGACGTATATGTGGGAGATGTCCTCTAAGTTACAGGGCATCATGATATGCAAGCAAAACCAAGGGATTAATTTTATTCGACTTGCAATCAAATGATTTCATAGAAAACCACATCCTTAATTCTCCCAAGAAGTAGGATGTACAATTAATTTAATCCTTCTTAGTGCTGTATGTTTGCTTTCCATCCTATTACTGCCTCCCTTCACGCAATCAAGTGTGCCTGAAAAACTCTGACATGAGTCCCCTTTGCCTCCTCTGAAAAAGCCTTGTGGGGCTTTTGACCCTAGTCCCTGTTTCTGTCATATGTCTGTTAGGTTGGACTTCTCACGGAACCGTCGTCATTTACATGACATAATTAAAGTCTGTCTTAAGTGATATCGAACTTGTAACCATTAGATAGTGTGAGCTAAGCAATGAAACCTAATATAATATTACGATGTGGTTGATTAAAAATGACATGAAACCCTAGTCAAGGTTGTCAAACTATTTTTCAAATGCCTCACTCGCACAGTGACTTAGAACACGGTCACACCCGATTCCCTGGTTTGGCATATGGTAAGGTACTGTAATTTAGGACATCTTCTATGCTTACTCCTATGTATGATGTAGGATCTGCACTTGGATATATGATCAAAATCAAGACGCCACGTCAAAGTATAAAAAAAAGTGTCGCCCACCCAATATCCTATTACTTTATACTGAAGTGATTTTCTCAATATTTCCCAGGATAAATTGTTCTTTCTGCACAGGATATGAACATGTAAATGAGGATTCTCAAACAGCAAGTAACTAGTTAGACATACAGCGCCAGGCATTTAATTATCCTAAGGGATTGGGGAAGACAGAGGCTGAGAATTACGGTTTAAACAAATCATTTTCATCAGAAAATTGCTTAGTGACCTATAAAACATTCAAGCAAGGAATGTGGACTTGAGCGCTCACAGCCCAGCTGCGACTAATATTACTATTAACCCACCATTCAAGAGGGAGATCAAAATAATTAACGCTCAACTTGATAAAAAAAAAAGCCAAATTACTCCCATATGACTGCTTTTAAAATAAGCAAGGTATGTAAACTAGTTGATTACTTAGTTAACAATGAAAGCTGACAAGGTAGGTTGAGTGGAGGTGGGGGGTGCAGGTCTCTCAAGCCAGTACATATGAAAATCAAATTTCAAAGTCAAGTGTCTTCTTACCAGATGCTTTAAAACAAAAACAGAAGAGCTCCTCAAAACCCACCCACATCGCTCCAGAAATAAGCTTTTGCCCTGAGAAGAGAGACTATGCAGTCTGAGGTTTCTGTTCACCTCCCTGGCCACAGCAGCAAAATCTGCCCCCCAAATTTTCTGGTCAAGTCAACAATCTGTTTTGTCTTTTACTGTTAACCCAAAACAAAACACGGTTGGAAGGGAGGGAGGCGCAAGCTATTTTGCAAGAGGTGGTTAAGACTTCCGGGGTTTTTATTTGTCGGAAAAAGCAATTTTCCGGAGACCCACTTGAAATAAAGCAGCAAACAGCTATACATGGGGCATTGGGAAGTTCATTATCTTAGCTATTCTGTATCCATTGATAGCTCCTGGAAAGTTCCTCAGTTTTCTTGTCAGTTGGGGCTTATTTCTTCATACCTTCATTGCTCCCAGGGGTAGAGTTCCATCATCTCTGCTTTCTATCCTGGACCACGTTTCCGGGCTTACCCAAGAGATGCTTTTGAACGCTTCAGTTGTAATAAGCCCCTTGTCTCCTTGGATGTTCTCTGGCCCCCAGAAGTCACTTGCAGATTTAACTAATTTCCTTTCCAAGGACTGAATGACCACTAGGTCAATAACTATTTGAGGGTCTAGCTCTACATTCAGTGAAATTCCAAAGAACTGCTAACCAAAAGAGATGTTCTTTTAAGACTGTAGCTTTTGGAAGGCATGGGGGTGGGGGGGCTTGAGGTAAAAAGGAAGTTTCAATTACTTTGTGAAGTGAAGCAGAAAAATTAAGGGAGATCCAAGCCAACTTTATTAGCTATGACAAGCAATCCTTAATGCTTTTGTTTCATGAGTGCTCTGAAACCTTTGCTGAAATATTTGAAAAATTCATCACACTCTGGCATCCCAGTGTGGTTGCTGTGTGTCTGGATGTGTGTGTGTGTGTGTTTGTGTGTGTGTGTGTGTGCGTGTGCGCGCACGCTTACACGCACAGGAAATCAGTCTTTAAAAGCAGGTTCCCATTCAGTGTTTCATGAGCACGTTAGGAAATGAAGAGAAGTCCTGAGGCTTCTTCCTGTTCAAATACAAACATAATTGGAAACGATGGCAAATTTAAAAACTATTGATTAAAAGCCTACTTTAATTCTTGACCTTTAGGCCTAGACTAGCCTCACTAGCTCCTCTTCTCAGGGTCTGAGTCTTGACATAACTACAAACTGCCAAGAAGCAACACACACACACACACACACACACACACACACACACACACAGGGTCTGAGTCTTGACATAACTACAAACTGCCAAGAAGCAACACGCTCACGCGTGCGCGCGCGCATGCATGCACGCACACACACACACACACACACACACACACACGTTCCTACCAATTCTTTTGCTTTCCCCCAATCCCCTCTGGGGGAAAAGTCAGCAGCCTGCCCTGCCCCAATGTGCAGATATGCTTAGACTCTGTAACCTCAAACTTACCAAATAAAAGCCCGCAGCCATGACTTCTAAATATAAATTAAGTCATCTTTATACATGAAGTTTGTCCTTACGCTGGAGAGGAAAAAAATACGCTGGAGTTGATTTCTCTTCTTCCAAATTGGTTGACATAAGGCACCTTTGGCCACTAGACCAGGCGCAGCGTTTCTCACAGGGGGGAGGCAGTTAACTCGGCCGACAGAAACTGAGGCCCCACGACAAGCAATTTGCTTTCCTCGACATTCTGATAGTCATTCTAAAACTGAGCCAAGGGGGCTGCAGGTGACTTCAAAGAGACACTAGTGCCCCTCCCCTAAATGAGCACATTCATTCCTTCATCGCTTAGCCCGAACACCAAACTACTCCACCCAGACCCAGGCTCCACAGCTTCCAAGATGTCACACGAAACCCAAATCTTGCTTCTAAATTTCAGAAAGTCTTTTTGTTTTGGTAATATATACCCAAGGGTATATATATATATATATATATAAAGGGTAATCATAAAATGCTGGTGCTCATTTTCTAGAAAGCCATCTCCTGACCACTGTGAGGTGTAACACTTAGAGCCCTCTCTCCAACCACCTACACCTCCTTGTGACCAAGCCCACCCCATTCCCCCCGACCCCCACCGGCAGACAACCAGCTTCAGGGTAGCTCCTAGCAATTCTGACATGCTCACAGAGAAAACACCAGGAACATGCAGTTTCTGGCTCAGTAAGAACACCTCCTTACTACCTCGGTCAGAATTCTTCCAGTTTCTAACATTTTCTGGAAATGATTAAAAATCAAGACACAGGACATAATGGGGAATGCATTTCTCTCTCCCTCCGTCCGTCTCACTCACATACCTCAAAAGTAAATTATTAAGTTCTCCTCAATGGCAAAACACAGTAAAACATTTTTGCTCCATTGCCACATGTCGGAGAAACAGCTCTGGTCTCCACTCACTGATAAAGAAAGCACTACCCCTTCATCTTTCCTAAAGAAGATTGCATTACTTAAAAATCTGGTTGCTGACACATGTCTTTCCAAAGGGAGATCCCTGGTATCTCCTGAAATATTCCTTTGACCCTCTCTTTTGCCATCCACTGAAAAGCCCTCCGCTGAAGAAACTCAGACCCTAATTCCAGACCAATGCACGTATGATTAATACTTAAAGGTCACAGACACCAAGATATGTGTCACTTTGTTTCCTAACATGCAGATTTGTCTTCTGGACTCTTAAAAATGCTTTCCTAAGAAGTACCAGCGGAAGCCACTTTTCAGTAAGGCTCGCGGCCTACTTGTATCATCGCTAGAATAGGGCCTGAGGGTGGGAGCGGTGAAACTCCAAAGCTTAACACGAAGTAGTTTGCCCTGATGGGGTTTTAACGCTTTTGTTCAGCACCCTCGCGTCCACAGCACACAGTAGGGACAGTGCTCTTGGAGGAAAGCAGTGCCGACTTCTAAAAGTGAATGCACTCAACTCCCTTGCCTTTTTCATCAAACCCCTTCCCATAAGGCCACTGTCTACTCTTAAAAAGGCCCACCTGCATTGAGAGCTGAAAAGTAGAATAAAATGATAATTCCCCCCTCCCCACCTCATGGCTCAGAGGTTAAGCTCAACTAATACTCATAATTGCTGAACTGGAAGTTTTGCAACGCTGTTTGATAAGGTCTCTGGTACAAATTAGGAACGTTTCTGGCGTTTGCTTAAGAGCAAGCACATGTCTTGGGGACTTGCTGCGCTGCCTGCCTGTCACTTTTTACAGTTGCCAGGATATGTTAGATAGCAAGCTTTGAAAGTTCAAAGCAATTCACAATATTCTGCTCCTCCGTGTGTGGCTTTTAAGATCCTACTGGTGGACACCATTAAAACCAAATGACCCTACGGGTTTCACTTTTGAGTTTTTGTCGATGCCAGAGGGCTGCGTGTGCCGTGCCTCGGGAGCCCTGAGCTCCCGGAGCAGCCCCATTAGCATTTCACCGACACTTTCTCAACTTCTCCACCAGGTCCATGGTTCCAACAATCTGAGGAATCTGCTCTGCGATAGGATCCCTTTACTCCCACTTCTTCTCTAACTGCAGGACAGGCATGTACTGGATTGCAAGCAAAAGCATTCCTTACCAAATGCTCATTCTCAGATAAAGAGCTACGAAGTATCAAAGCAGCTACCTGGAGTACTGATTTCTATAGCATTAGCAGGAAAGAGCAAACGTAAATGGTCCTCTAAACCTTCTACTTTTTTTTCCTTTAACACTTCATGGAGCATCACCATTGTTTGCTCCTGGATAGGAACCAGACTTACCAGGAGCAAGAGGTGGTGAGGAAAGAGCACGTGTCTGATCAATACCACAAAGGCGATAGCACCAGAATTTACTGATATCCATTTTATATGCTATTTTTTAATGTTTATTTTTGAATGAGACAGAGAGAAAAAGCCCATGAGCAGGGGAGGGGCAGAGAGAGAGGGAGACACAGAACCCGAAGCATGCTCCAGCTCTGAGCTGTCAGCACAGAGCCTGCTACGGGTTCGAACTCACAAACTAGGAGATCGTGACCTGAGCTGAAGTAAGATGCTTAACCGACTGAGCCACCCAGGAGCCCCTATGTGCCTTTTTTTTTTTTTAATGATTCTACAGTCGAGTTAATAAAGGAAAAGTACAGAAGCACAAGTGGGCTCAATTAGTTAACAGTGACATGTAGGTGTCAAAAAACTAGGGTAATTTACTCTTTATTAATATCAGTGCGGAAGCTGACTCACTCAGAGAACAAGCAGTGTCTATGATGTGGCAGGCAGGCATTAGACTCAGAGCTCTGGTCACAAAGTCCCTGCCTTGAGGAAGCTTCCCGTCTTAGGGTTTGCCATCACCAGGGCTTAGGGGCAAAGAGTAAGTGGTCATCTGACAAAAATGAAGTCCAGGAAGGATGTCAGACAGCAGAGAGAACGTCCACATAGAGGTTCACCAAGGCCCCATTCTGGAGTCTCTTGCATACGAACGGCAGTGCAGAATACACTCATCTTCAAGTTGACCTGCCTCTCAAGTAGTCAGTGACAGGTCCAGCTACTGAGGGAGGATGGACAAGAATCAGGAAGGCCACCGTCACGGTGGGCAACCCAATGATGCCTCATCACAGGGACAGGACTGTAGACTGGGCCCTCAAGACCGCATGCGCACAGAACGCAGGTTAGTGGCTGCCTAGGCCTGAGACAGGTGGTATGAAGGGAGACTGACTGCTAAAAGGTACAGGGTTTCCTCTCAGAGTGTCCAAAATGTTCTGCACAGACTGTGGTGGTGGCCACGTGACCCTGGGAACATACTAACACCACTGAACTGTACGCTTCGAGTGAGTTGTATAGTAGAGGACTTCTACTTCAATAAAGCTGGGGGGAAGAAGACACCAACCCAACATGTGCCTGGCACCACGGGGAAGGGTGAGAGAAACCAAAGCCCTCGGTAGCCACCTAAGGTGAAAAGCCTCACTCTTTACATAAAAGAGCAATCCGTTTGTGCCTAGAGTACCATGCTATTCTGAAACTCGGGAACGCTAAGGAATCGACTTTCTGGGGGTAGGGCAGGAAGAAAAAAAACAAAATAAAAAGGAGAAGAAAGTCACAGGAAGGGAGAAGCCCAGTGGGAGAAGCAGCCTAATGGTGAGAAGGTAGTTGGGGAAAGAAAAAGGAAACAAAATGCACAAAGTCACGTGGAGTATGGCCAAGGTGAACTGAGCTTCTTTGATCATGGAAACGTTTAAAAGCTTAAAAGTCCCCCCAAAATTGGGAGGGGGGGGGGCAGGGAGGCAGGCGAACGAAAGCAACCTACAGTTGGTTACACATGTTGAGAGGAAACAAGGCCCAGGGAGTCAATCTGCTTCGAAGACCTTGCGAACAAATCAGTGACCCTTCTTGGGCTTCCACTTCCAGTCTTCAAACGCACTGTGATTCCTAATTATGCTCAAATCCTCTCTCATTAATCAAGCAGAGCCCTTAAAGAACCTGGAGCTCTTCAGAGCAGGGCTATCGTATTGCACTCTGAGTTCACAATACAGAAATTTACTAAGAAAGTCATTCAAGAAGTATATGGACGGCATCTCAATGGACTAGCATTCCACATGAGATATCAAAACCCTCCGAGAATCCATAGGATTTTAAGACCTTGGCAAAACCTTTGACAAACCTGGTTGGTTTAGGCTGTCAAAACTCCCCAGGAACCTGTGGGTTTGTTAGGAAGCTGGGGCAGCCTATTAGGACACTGTATATTTTTTGCTGCCTGGTTGGCCAATATAGTCTAAAACAAGTAATATAAACACTTCCACATACTGCATAATAAACTATCTTCAAAGTGTCTGACCATTTCAGACCTCAATTTGTAAATATCATCTATCATGCATGACAAAGTATCTCGCAGGATTAATACGATCATTGAAATCCTGCCAACATTTGTATACTGTGGGATTACAGAAACTGAACTACCCACCCCTGGTATGTGTGTATGTAGTAGTCTACAGCTTTCTGATTTGTTAATGTGTCCTCAAGGAAATAATCCTAATGGAAGCAATCCACAGTAAAGTTCTCCCCAAGTACTGAAAGAAACACGGTAATAAGATTGATAGAGGCATTTTTGCAGACTTACACCAAAGGGCAGCTTATGGAAAATGCAAAAAATCTGTCCACCTATCGTGGTAGCCAGAGTCTCAGAAACAATTTCTTCATAATCATAGAATAAACAGCATTTTTTAAAGGTAAAAGCTACTGACACTAAAAAAAGAGAGCTTAATAGGAAACCACTTTACAGCTGAGGCAATTTCCATTTCTTAAGAATATTAACTGGAGAAACTACAAGTAGTTACACATTCTAGAAAATGGCCCGCTTGTACTTGGGAATACCACAGCCCTTGGCCATTTAACAATCCAATTCTCAGGCTCTGTTTGGGAGAGCAAAGCCTCCCTTCTTTCTTTCTTTCCAGTCACTGAAAAGCACACTTCCCCCCACCCCCGCCGCCTGCCCCAAAAGAATGGGAAATGCTAACCCAGGAAAGGAGGTAGTGGCTCTAACTGCTTCAACTACTAAACACAAGCGTCTGTAGGTGACCTTTTCCTTCATATTGTCCACTGCGACGGTCCTTAAAATATTTTACTGGTCCAGATACTGGTCTAATCCCCTCCATGGCTGCAGGGGATTACGCCATAGGGTTTGCAACAGTAAAAACTCGTTTAGGAAGGGAGAGAAGAATGTAACTTGAAATAAGACAGAGAGAAATGGCCCCTCTTCAAATTTCCCAGTACAGCTTTGAGAGCTGTCCTATAGCCAAGTCTCCCCGGGGTTCTCCTAATCCTCGGCAGCCACTGAAGAGAGCCAGGATGAAACTTTTTTCTGAACAAAGAGAACTGAAAAGGGCCAAGTCTCAAAGTCACAGGCTCCCAGCTCGCCACTGGCTCAAAGCCAAGGAGCAGCCCGCGTGCTCGGGCCAGCGGCCCTGCAGCTGATGGACAGACAGCAGGCCCGGGAGAGGCGGGAGGAGAGGGAGAAGTCACACATCAGATCCAGGGGGACCCCTCCCACTGCCCAGAAAAACCTCCCCAGGGTAACAGGGCTGCCCACTCTGGGCCCGCTCCCCGGGGCCTTGCCAGTGGCATTTCACACTCACCAACTTCTGGCAACGAAATCGTCGAATCTGACATGACGGCCCGGCATGTGTCTGGGCACGGTGTGCGCGTGTGCGGCCTCAGCGGCCGGAGCAACGCTGCCTCCATGATGGAACCTGACATGAACACCCTCACAGGCGCAGACATCTGTGCGCAGTGCCGCTCAGCGACAGACTCCTGAACACGGCTCGGGGGCCCTCGCGGCGCTCACACGGAAGCGGTCTGCACGCCGCGCTGCGCTGCCGAAAGGAGGCCCAGCGAGGGCGGAAAGGCACTCTGAAAGGCAGGCGACCCACGCGGCCTCGGCGCTGCACACACCCGGGGTGGGGCGCTGTCCCCTTGCACTTGCAGTCTGTTCTCTGCGAGCGTTCCCCAGGCCCTTGGTGGGCTTGCTCTGGGCCTGTCTCCTCCAGGCGCTGCGGGGAGGGAGGCTGACTCTCTGCTCTCTGCCTTTGTCTGCCCCTCACAAGGGGACCCTGACTGGGAGGCGCCGGGCAGAGGTTCAATGGCAGGAGCCTGCAAGTGTGAACACAGACAGCGGCGGTGGGCACGCTTTTTCTGGAGGGCCTTCAACTTGAGAGCGACTGGACCAGCAAGCAGCTCAGTGCTTTGTTCTGCTTCCTTTCACTCACAGATCCATGTCGCGTCCACTCCTGCTGTGCGTCCCATCCCAGTTTTCTCCTGTTTCCCTGGAGAAGCTGCTGGTTTCTTTACTAGCAGGAGTGCCTACCTCCAAGTTCCTCAAAAGCCTGGGGAAGGAAGGCATTAGGGAAAGAGAGCAAAACATACCGAAGGAAGCTAATCTACACCAGGACTCCTCCAACTGTGGGATCATGACCTCCAAAGGAACTGGAGAGAATTTCAAGGGGGTCAGAGGCCTCGGAGCCCAGAGCCCAAAACCTCCCAACATCTGTTGTCAGTGAGGGCAGAGCAGTCTTTTTAATACAATTTCCTCTCCCACATCACAACCAATATGTTTTTGCTAGCCCCTAGGTCTACCCAGCACCCCCCGCCAAATGACCTCATCTCTCATTACTCTCCGAATTATTGCCTCATTACGTTGTTCTATATTGTTCATTTCCCTGGGCAGCAGGGCTGAGCTCAGAATTTAAATTTTGAGTGGAATTCTACCTATTTCCTGTCTTTGTTGACCTCTCGCGAACACCATCTATCAGTTGGATCCTCAAAAACTATTTTATGATGCTAATATCAATAGTTAGCAACATACATCGACCACTTGTTGTGTCAGGCACCATGCCAAGCACTGAATTATCTACATTAGCTCCTTTGATCATCACGAGTCTAGGACATAGGTACATAACCATTATTCTACCTCCTTCTACACATATGAACACTGGAGCAGAGTCTCTAACGAGCTCCAGAGCCTGTGCTGTTTTTTAATGTTTGCGTGAGATAGAACTCACATGCCATAAAATTCACCACTTAAAATGTGCCACACAATGGCTCTTAGTGTATTCACAGTCATGCAACCATTACCAGTCAATATGAGAATGTTTTAGTTACCACCCCCCAAAAGAAATGCCATGCCATAGTCCTACATCATTTCCCAAGTTGTAAGCCGCCAGCAGCCATTGATCCTACGCTCCATGGATTTGCCCATTGTGGACATTTCTTAGAATCGGAATCATACAATACATGGTCCCAGAGCGTACAGTCTGAACCACTACCTGACACTGAGGAAGAGGAGGATGTCCACTGACCAATCTCAAACCTGTTTCTTCCCCAAGCCAAAGCCACATTACCAACAACTTCTTACAACATGAGACACCAGCGCAACGTGCTTCTGTTGTTGACTGGAGGTGAGATTTGGTTCGGGGGTGTGGGGAGGGGTTGGATCCCTTGGGGGGTTATTAAGAGATAGCATGGCCCAAGAAAATGGGCACAGCCTCTAGAGTCACAGGGACCCGTGTTTACCTCACATGCTGCTGACAGTAATGCAAAATGGAGCACGGCCACCATGGAAAACAGCTGGACAGTCCCTCAAAAAGTTACACGTAGAATTACCATATGACCTGGCAACTCCGCTCCTAGGGTTATATATACAGTGGACCCTTAAACAATGTAGGGGTTAGGGACACCAACCCTGCCCCCAACGCAGTCAAAAATCTACTTAAAACACCTTAACCTGAAAACTTAACTGCTAAATAGCCTAGTACTGACCAGAAATTTCACTAATAACATAAACAGTCAGCATGTATTTTGTATACTGTGTGTATTATGCACTGTATTCCTACAATAAAGTCAGCTAGAGAAAAGAAAGTGTGATGAAGAAAATCATAAGGAAGATGGGGCACCTGGCTGAATCAGTCAGAAAAGCATGTGACTCTTGAGCTTGGGGTCATGAGTTCAAGCCCCACATCAGGTGTAGAGTGTACTTAAAAATAAATCAGTAAAATCTTTAAAAAAGAAAAAAAAGAAAGAAAATCATAAAGAGCAAGTACATTTACAGTAATGTATTTATTTTAAAACTCCATGGGCCCCTGTAGTTCAGCCAGTATGTAAAAGGATCAACTGTATTCAAGAAAATTGAAAATGGGTGTTCAGACAAAAACTTGTACACAAAATGTCCATAGCAGTGCTATTCACGATAGCCAAAAAGTGGAAACCCAATATCCACCAAGTGAATAAAAAATGAGGTATGTCCAAACAATGGAATATTATTCACCCATAAAAAGATAGCAAGTGCCAAGAGATACAATTGAGGATAAACCCTGAAAACATGATGCTAAGTCAAAGGAGTCAGGCACAAAAGGTCAGATACAGTATGACTCCATTTACATGAAATGTCTACAATAGGCAAAATCCATAGAGACAGAAAAGTTTAGTAACTGCCAGTGGCTGGGTGGCTTAGTGGGTGCAGAATTTTACTTTTTTTAAATGTTTATTTTAACGAGAGAGCACACAAGTAGGGGAAGGGCAGACAGAAGAGGGGACAGAGGATGAGAAGCAGGCTCTGCACAGACAGCAGCGAGCCCGACACGGGGCTTGAACTCACAAACAGCAAAATCATGACCTGAGCCAACGTTGGTCACTAACTGAGCCACCCAGGCACCCCCAGAATTTTACTTCTGAGAGGATGAAAATGTTCTACAATTACTGATGGTTGATGGCTGCACAATATTGTGCATATACTGAATGCCACTGAACTGCATTCTTTAAAATAGTTGAAATGGTGAATTTTTTGTTACGTGAAATTTACTTCTATAAAAAAATAAAAGAGTTATGAAAGAAAATTCTGGGGGGCCTGGCTAGCTCGGTCAGAAGCGTATGACCTCATCCTGGGGTTGTATGTTCACACCTCGTGTTGGGTGTAGATATTACATAAATTTTTTTTTTCCAAATGTCATGCTGCTTGATCCTCTGCAAGTGGAAGAAGTCACAGTTCCTTAAGTGCAAAATACATCTTACAATGTTTTTTCAAAGGAGAGAGCACATGGAAATTAGTGCTGACATATAGAAGGTCGTGAGTAAGACAATCAGTTGGTGAGCCAAGCATCAAAAGCAGTGCCCTCACTCTCTGAGCAGAGATACCAACTTCTATTGTCGACCTGAAACAGTCCCCATTTTGAGACAACAGAGTGTTCCTAAATAGCAAATAATAACAGAGCAATCAGAGGCTCCATGACAACTGGACTGCTCTGACCTAGCAGAGAATCCAGAATTCTCTTTACAAAACCTTATTTTTTTTTTTTATTTTTTCAAAAGCAAAGGGCGGTTTTATTACGGGCTTAAGTTCGCCGGGCTTAAGCTCGGTCTCACCGACTACAAAACCTTTTTAAAATGTCACACCCCAACTCCCAGAGACCCATTCCCAATTGAGCAGAGCAGCCTTATAAATTTGATGTCGCTTCTAGATGGCAAGAAGTTTTAAGGCTAAGGCTCTATCTCAGCCAATCTACAGAAAAACCCAAAGCTTTTCAAAAATAATAGAGGCACTCTGAGTCCAAAGCATTGCTAGTGAGTAGGATTATAGGAGATGATACACACAAAGTATTTGTGTTTTGTGAAGAATCCTTCCCTGCAAAGAGAAAATAAAGTATTTCTTTCCTAGAACAGAAGGGCAGCATTTTGTTGTTGTTGTCGCTAGAGCACTTGTCTATATATTTATATGCAATGTGAATGTCTATTTTTGAAAACAAATTCTTCTCTAAGGCGTTGTTTTCCCTTTGAAAATGAGTCTTTAACATGATCGAGAGTTTCCCTAGGAAGAAATGGTTTCTGTAATTCCTAAGGGGAAAAATGCACAGAAAAGAGACGCAAGCACCACTGAATATAGTCCTGTTAAGATCCATGCCAGGGGCGCCTGGGTGGTTCAGTCGGTTTAAGCGTCCAGCTTCCGGCTTCAGCTCAGGTCATGATCTCACGGTTTGTGGGTTCGAACCCCGCATCAGGCTCTGTGCTGACAGCTAGCTCAGAGCCTGGAGCCTGCTTCGGATTCTGTCTCTCCCTCTCTCTCTGACCCTCCCCTGCTCGCACTATTTCTCTCTGTCTCTCAAAAATAAATTTTAAAAAAATTTAAAAAAAAAAGATCCATGCCAGACTCTGGAAAGACCTGCTTCCAATATGCTTTCAATGACTCTGTGAAGATAGTTCATCAAGGGCTCAAATATGCAGCCAGCCCTAGTCAAGCCTTCTGGCCACTGAGCACTGGCCAGTGCTTCACTCAGGAATGCCGAGTCAGCAAGAGGTCAAACAACCCAGCATACCCCTTAACATAAAACCAGAGGTCAGCTCTCTGAATGCTGCCCGGCCCTCCCAAGCAGCACAAGAGGCCCCCCGGGGAAAGGACAGACTGGTGATAAGAGTCCTGACCAGTGGGCCCTTGAGGGCAGCACAGACAAAGGAGGTCCTATGTGAGCAGCTACTATGAGAAGGCAAGGAACCTTCTACAATTAAGAACACAACAAAGAGGGGTGCCAGGGTGGCTCAGTCGGTTAGGTGTGGATAAACGACTGACTCTTGATTTCGGTGCAGGTTGTGATCTGTTTGTGAGTTCAAGCACTGCATTTAGGCTCTGTGCTGTGTAGGGCCTGCTTGGGATTCTCTCCCCTCTCTCTCTGCCCCTCCCGGCTCGAGCATGCATGTACATAGTGTGTGTGTCTCTCTCTCTAATAAGTAAACTTTAAAAAAAAAGAATGTAACAAAGGGTATTCACTAGAGTCTGCTATGCTAGAAAGCTGATTTTGAACATGTGAATTTGTTCCAATGTGACTGATATCTGAAGAAACAATTTGAGCACGTGAATTTCACATTTGCTTTCTCGTGCAGTATTTGTTGTAGTAGTTACGTACTTAACCATTTAGCATGTGCAAAAGTATGCTACTGTTTTTGTTAGGTTATTGCTTTTTTAAAATGTTTATTTTTGAGAGACAGACAGACAGACAGACAGAATGCAAGCAGGGGAGGGGCAGAGAGAGAGGGAGACACAGAACCCAAAGCAGGCTCCAGGTTCTGAACTGTCAGCACAGAGCCAGATGCAGGGCTCAAACCCATGAACTGTGAGATCATGACCTGAGCCGAAGTTGGATGCCTAACCCACTGAGCCACCCAGGTGCCCCGGTTATTGCTTTTTAAATGTGCCACTAGTTACGTTTTTTTAGTGCTGTACCCTAACCCCAATCTTCCCATAAGGACTGTGGTTTTACTGCATGATTCTGCATAGCACAGTGATCTTTAGGGATGAATGTGTTGTGCAATAGCAGGACTGACTGGACTTTCCTGCCAAGTTTGTAGCATCAACGTGTTAAGCGGAAGCTACATACTTAGTGGATGGCGAACTTTTTACCTGCCCTTTCACGGGAATCACATTAATGACAGTGACTCCTTTGGCAAGCCCAGGAAACTATGTACCAGGCACAGTGTGCCTAAGACCCTGCGTATCTAAGTGGGAGTCATAACCCAAGTCAAACTTTCCAGGTGCCAATGAGAAGGGACCAAATTAACATCTGTCACAGGCTGAAACAATATTAAGAATGATAAGAAGGCAAACAACCCGATTTAGAAAATGGGGCAAAGACCTGAGCAGATATCTTAGCACATAAGATCTACAGATGGCAAAGAAGCATATGAGAAAATGCTGCACATATCATAGGTCATTGGGGACTTGCAAATTAAAGAGATACCTATTAGATATCTATTCTAATGCACACCTATTTGGATGGCCAGATTCCAAAACACTGACCCCACCAAATGCTGCTGAGAATATGGAGCAATAGGAACTCTCATTCATCGCTGGGGGTGGGGGGTGGGGCAAAAAAGGCCGCAGCCACCTTGGAAGACAGTGTGGAAGTGTCTCACAGAACTGAAGACACTCACGTGCCTTGGTATTTATCCAAATGAGCTGAAAACTTATGTCCACGCAAAAACGTGCACGCAGCTGTTTACAGAAGCTGTGAATATAATTACCAAAACCTGGAAGCAGCCGACATAGCCTTCAGTAGGTAAACAGAGAAATAAGCTGTGGCAATCCTGACAATGAAATATAATTCAGTGCTAACAAGAAGTGAGCTATCAAGCCATGAAAAGACACGGAGGAAGCTTACATGCATATTGCTAAGTGAAACAAGCCAAACTGAAAAGGTTACCTGCCTGCTGGATGATTCCCGCTACATGGCACTCTGGAAGAGGCAAAAGAACAAAGACAGTGAAAAGCTGAGTGGTTGCCAGAGCGTGTAGAGAATGAACAGGCAGAGCACAGGTGATGGTTAGGGCAGTGGAACGCCTCCGACGACACTGTGACGATGGATACATGTCATGAAACATCTGTCCAAACCCACAGAATGTAGCGTGGTCCCTAATGTAAAAGCGATGGACTTTGGGAGATGATGATAGCGAGGTTCATCGATCTGTAACAAATGTACCACTCTGGAGCACGATGTTGATGACGGACGGCGGCGCCCGGGGGGAGGCACGAGGTCCACGGGAACTCTCTGTAGTTTCTGCTCAAATCTACTGTGAACCTAAGATTGCTCTAAAAAATAAAGTCCATTAAAAAATATTAAGAGTAGCTCTTCAAAGTTTAAAGCCCTTTCAAAAGCACGTATACTTACTATTGTGACAACACACTGTAACGTGTCCAAACGAACCCACTCTCCAGAGCACAGGGCTGAGCACAAAATGTAAAAAGCCTGACAAATTGTGACAATTTTGACTCCTGTATAAAAAGGAGCCATGCAATCTTTTGTCTTCTTTTTCGTGGAAAGAACAGTGCTCTCCAGTTTTTAAAAGTTAGTTTAAGTGTCAGGGATCGTTGTCACACAAAGTCATGTCCTTCAGCTGAAGACAGGAGTGGGGTCATACCCTGTTGTTAAATCTGCAGTGATTTAAAGCCATTTCTTTTAAAAGAAAAGGTTCTTTTCCCCTGAGGATCTTGAAGTCCAAAGTTTGAAAGAGGAAAGAGAGATGAGAGGAAGTTTAGGGTTGCTATAAATGTCTCTGTCTTCGGTTTGAAAGGTGACATAAGGATGCACAATTGCCTATGTAGAAGGGAGAGCCTAAGCCAAAAGCAGACTCTGGGCATTGTCTTTGGGACATGTAACATGTTTCCAGAAGGTTACAGAAGGCTTTAGTCCTTGGGCTGTCCAACTACGTATATAAGCAGGGACCCTGAAACATCCCAGGTCATCGAAGACCTTAAGAGGAACCAAGGGCCAGAAGAAGCTACCAGCACAGATGTCATGTCTCAAGCACACCCATCCCCGCTCCCTCCTGAAAACCTGTCACTAGCCAGCATTCCCCTGTCCGACCGCCACCAGCACCACTCCCAACGAAACAGGAAGAATATCTGGACTCAGCCTGAAAACTAAGGCTTTCTCAGTACAGTCCCTAACCCTGCTGCGAAGCGCTGCCCTTCGACCCCCCCCCCAAAAGCCCTCCTGAATACAGAGGCCACATCAGGACCTGGAACTGTATGCCAGGACTCAAATGAATATGCATCTGCTTACATAAAAATATGAAGACCTATCTTCATGTAGGTAAGCTGATGCCTCCAAGAGCCCAGTGTTACTTGCCCTACCAGTCTCCTGCACCCTGCCAACTTGTGGGTGAATAAAGCAAAGGGACTTATGGGCAACACAGCCTCTGTCTCACAGGAAGGTGTCCTTTTTGACTTTGTAGTACTGCATCCAGTTCAAGGACTCAGTACTGCTTGCAAACTGGGGAGCCTGCAGTAACGTTTGCAAATCAATTTTTATGGGGTGGCAGGTGGCAGGGGAAAAGCGCATAAAAATGTAATTGCGATGGTCTTAGGGTGAGCTGGGGGCCCGGCACTTCCAGCATTCAGCTCGATACACCTAAAGAATTCAGTTGTTAAACATCAGGAACATTCCAAAGCAGTGGGCTCATTTGGTTCTGAATCTTACTTAAAAGTGTTTATAATCAGAACAGAAGTTACTAGATTGTTGTTGTTGTTGTCGTTGTTTTAAGTAGGCTCTATACCCAACGTGAGGCTTGAACTCCCGATCCAGAGCTCAGATCCAGAGCTCAGACTCGCATGCTCTACCAACTGCCACCAGAAGTAACTGTTTTAAGTCATGGCAATGCCTCACGTTCACATGGTGCTGAAATCATCTTCACATATATTATGTTGTCCTCACCATAAGCTCTGAAGCTATGATCCTATTTTACAGTTATAGAAACCGAGGCTTAGTTTCCAAGCAGAAAAATAAAGATACCAATCCTCTTCTGAGATGCTTGGGAAGTTGAGAGAAGGTGTATCGAGCTGAATGCTGGATGTGCCGGGCCCCCAGCTCACCCAGGACACACACTCCAGAGCTAAGATGCTAGCCCTCTAACTCCCGAGCTGCCCTACACGACTACATTCCAGCCAAAACTAACGTTTGATTTGTGGATGGATTATACATGTATATGTATAATTAAGCTAATGCTTAAATTAAAGAACATTCCTAAAATAATACCAGTTTGGCAGAGGAATAGGACTGGGATTTCGGCTCCACTGAGGGCTTGGATACTGGTTCTTTGTACAGCAGCTCTCCTGGGGAGGGCCTTGCAGGGGGAGGGGAGGCTGTTAAACAGCAGTGAGGACACGGGAGTCCATTTTACTTGGGGGTTTTTTTGTTGTTTTTCTTTCTTTCTTTCTTTTCTTTCTTTGTTTCTTTTAATCTAAGCAGTTCTTTCAGAGGATTCTAGCAGGGACACAAATGGAATTGAAAAATGTTTAAACAAAGAATACATATTTGCTTGTTCAAATTAAAATTACTTCTAGGCACATTATCGAGAAACTTTATCTGGAAAGTAATTGGGCAAAGCACAAGGGCTCTTAATTTTAACATGTAATGTTTCAGAGAGAATGAAAGGGACATGATTTTATTCCCTTTCAAAGAGCAGCAATAAAGACCCTGATGATCCTGTATTACACACGATATGCAGCTCTTAATGCCATTAATGGAAATGGGAGGCAGGTGCATATACTCAGAGACTAAAGAACAACCTGAGAAGTGGCTATTAAGTCAGAGATCTGTCTATTCAGATCCCCCCTTGCCTCCCTTGTTTTAAGGACCAGCTCAATAACTAGCAAAGTTGTTAAAGCATTAATAGTCCTAATTCGCTCTGACACACTTGAAGGGAAAGTACCTATTCTGTGAGTACAAAGGACTCCCCGCTCCTCCAGTTTCTAGTCTGTTTAGTTTGTTTTTGAGACTACAGCTATTTTGATGCAGAATTAGATTTTAGAAAAAAAAAATAACTCACATGTTAATCGACCCAGTGCTTCGGGACCCCAAGCTAATTCTCCTGGCTATTAGAAACCAGATTGTATCTTAATACTTGAGGGTTGGGGGGAGCAGCAGCCAGAAGCCCCCAGTCCCTTCAATCAGGGAGTCCTCATGCAACTGGGCACGGTGGTGCTAGCAGAAGCTGGAATCTGCATACATAAAGGAGTCCTCACACCTCTGGGGAACGGTCACTTAACTCTGCACAGGCTCCTGCTCAGCTGGATCCTGACACAACCCTGGTTTCACACAGGTCCACTAAATCTTACTTGGCCATAACGCACCAGCGTCAGTTCACAAGAGCAAAGTGGCTTCATGGATGAAAGCCTACAATTGTCCCAGGGGTGGGCTGAAAATGTGTGCTGTGGTGTCCCAGTACGTCCTGTTATGGCAGTCCTGCCGCATAAAGGACAGCAGCAGGTTTCAATTATACGCTGCAAATAATCCACCTGAAGCATTTTGTAGTGATGTTAATTCCGTGTTGTTTCTCACTGCCAGAGTGGAAACAGCAAAGAATTGGAAGCAATTCTGGTGAATAAAGGTTAATATCGGAACATCAAGTAAATAAAGAAATAAATGAAAGTCCACAGAAGACTAAATGAGATTTCCACCTTGTTAGTGAATTAGGGCTTACACATTTAATACGTTATTCTCAAATTCTTTCCCGAAGCGTTTAGGAATAATTATACACCACTTAAAGAACAGGCATGGCCAGATAAACCTATTAAGTCTATAATTTGTACTAGAAGCAGGCTTTCCTGTACATGCGAGCTGGATTTAATTTTACCATTTGTACTTTGCAATGTCTGTTGATTATTCATCACATGGTATGTCAGACTTCTGAGACTGCAGCCCTTAATTTTCCTGATACGTGAGGGCTCAAATGGGTGAACTGAGCTCCCCCTCCCCCCGCCGTAAGCGCATCAGTTTCTGTGAACATCCATTTACACTCAATGTAAACGATCCGCTATCCTGCCTTCCCGTTAGACTGACTCAAAAGCTCAAGAACTAGATGATCAGAAGGCATTTTCCTCCCAACACCTGTGTGTGGTCTACCAGCCATTTTCTTCCTGGGACAACTATGACTTCTAGGCCCTCCTCCAGCTGAGGAGATGGCATCAAACCCTTTCAACAGACATACAGGTTTGTAGCTAAAGGCACTGTAGCAACTCTGGGCCTAACAAACTAGGTGGCAGGCTGGACCGTGTACTTCTCCAGGAGCACCAAGGGACAGTGTCCTTCCTCTCGAGGCTTCACACTAAAAAGATCTTGCCTGTACCTCGCAGGGACCAGTCTTAACCCTCGGAGTTTTCAGTCCACTGAAATGTGCTTCAAAGTCTAACATCCCCACTGTTAGATCAAAGCCCTACGCCAAAGATGCCACTTTGGAAAGGGCTTCTGGGGATGTATGCCCCTTTGTTCATGGGAAAGAAGTGGGGCATTTTTCAAATCAAGCTAACCTACATACATCTACTGAGCCCCTCTGTACGGTATGCAAGGCATGATAGGATTACAAAGCTGAGCAAAACCACAACACCTGGCTTTGGGGGGCTTACAACCCCATAGCAGCAATAAAACCAATAGTCAATTTTAATATAAAGTAAGTATTATTTCCTTGAGGACTGAGACCGTGGCTTATTCATTTTTATATCCCTAGTACCTGACACTTGGTTGAGCACACAGGAGAGGTTTGAGACATGTTTACAGAAGAAATGAACAGCTCACCATCCTGGTGTCCATTCATTTCCCCATTCATTCATTCACAGCTAAATGCTACGGGGAGGAAGGGGGGATGCCCAACCGCGAGTAGCAGAGAAAACGGATACAAAGGTCTACGCGACATGAGCAGAATGCAGAATGCTTAACTGGCAGAAGCAGGGAGATGTGACACGTGCAGCTATTCATGGGGAAGGAGGAGTCTGATGTGGCTATGTGTAGACAGAGTACAAGTGTGGGAAGAGGGGAACATAAAACTGGGGAGGTAGAAAGATGGGGGGGTGCAAATGGCCTTTACCCTAGATGACTGTTCTGGTCACAAAATACACATGTGGTCAGTACCACGGATCATGGGCACATACCGCTCTTGGTCTGATGGCCAAAGAGACTATTTTGACTGTAATTGTGATCATTTGAGTTGTGTTTCATGCAGAAGCACTTTAAAGACAATCTGGAATAAGGATGCATATCTGGATGTTAACACCTTGCTGCTTATAACTCTCTGAAGGAAGCAGAACCAAGGTTCAAATCCCCACCCCGGACCATACACAGAGACAAGGGGAGTGGGGTGTCCATGGCCTTTCAGAAGTTTGGGTACAACATGCCAGGCACCAGCCAGATACGCAAACCATAGACGTGCACACTGGCTGTGCCACCCCACACCCTCCTTTAAGCAGCGCGGCACACACAAGGCAGCCTTCTCTCTAGAATCCAAGCTGCACAAGTGTGCCTCCAGCTTTCCCCAACAGCCCCTTAGCCTAGCTGCTCACCTCAAACCTCTTTACCTTTTACGAAATGAGGTCTCTTCTGATGCAAGGCTAGCTGTATGGCTAGACCCTGGGATAGACTGCCTTCTCCAGCCCCCCTCCAGCTCCCTCCCCAGTGTTTCCCAGCCTCCCCTTATCCACCTGCTCTTCCTTCTTAATTAGCGCAGAGGAGAAGTATGCTTATTAACTACACTGACGTCTAGCCTAAGACAGATGGGGATATATAGTGACACAGTGCCTATTTGGAGCGTAAACATAAGCCCCCCCCCCCAAAAGGCTCTGATCAGCCCAAGTCCAAGGGCTGGAGTCATAGGAGAGGCCCTTCTTCACAACTTCTGTGCACTTACTTGGCGTAGAGTTCTGATGAGCTTAATGCTACGGTTTCTAAGACCACAAGAGAGGCAGCCAAGAAGGAGGGACAGAAGTGGCTAAAAGCAGGCATGCTGACAGCAGTACAGAATGACAGCTGACGGCAAGGAAGGAGACAAAAACCATTCAGAAAGCTCAGTTACCCAGAACTGCTCATTTCAAGGTTTTATTGTATTCAAGAATACATATGCAATGAGGAAAAGGGCTTTCCTCCTATTCCTCTTAGCTTTCCAGATCATCTCATCAGCTCTCGGCGCATTTGCAGTGAAATACAGAATATCAGAGCCGGCCAGGATCTTAGTGACCAGCTAAGTTCAAAGCCCCCGTCTTCTGAACTCCTGGAATGAGGCCATGACAGGCTCACTTCCTGAACGTCCGTCACCCAGCGGTCAGTGGCAAGACCAGGGATACACTTACGTGCTTCCCTTATAGCTTGCGTCCACTTAACAGCAAAACAAAACAAAACTCAACTTGCTTAGACTGTAACGAATACTGAAATTTAACATCAAACTGGAAAGAACAGCAGCTTAGAACTTCTGAAAAGGTCAGTAAAAGAAATTGAAAGATAGAGAGATATAAAATTCCTAGAAGTTCCTCTATGACTACATTTTTATTGTTGTTTTTGCTATCAAGGGCCTTCACTTAGGAGACGGAGACCTCTGTGGTATCATGGCTCTAGAAGTTACAGTGAACCCCCAAAACACCATGCAACGAGCCTCCCTTCAAGGACAGAGAGCTCCCTCGGCCTCAGCGGATGGCTCCCTTCCCACTCATTGTTACAAGAGTTCTAGCACAAAAAGGCAACATGGACTGCTTTTGCTCCCCGCATTTGCCCTACTGTTCACTCAGTTTCTTCCCAAGAGGCCACTCGTAAGCCAGGCTTGGAAGAGAGCAAGAAAGGGGGGCCTGGAAAAGAACTGCCTGGATCCCAGATCCTATGAGCTATTATACACTGGCATGGCTTCGGTGGTTTCTACTGGTTAGCTCTTTAAATCGGTTCAAACCTTACATCTTGTTCTTAATTATTAACAGGCCTTAATCTGTTAAATGTACTGTAGTCAACAATACCAAAAAAAGAAAAAACCGTTCATGGACAGAGGGGAGGACATGGGAATCGGAAAAATTCTACCTTCCTTCAAACCACCTGGAATATTATTGTAGAATTATGGGCTGTGCACATGAAACAAGACATAAAGGCTCAAGAGAGGCGGAGGCGGGGGGCGGGGTAGTCTGGCAGAGGAGAAAAGATTTAAAGGGATACCTACACAGATCTAATTCTTATGACATCATAAAGTCCCATGAACCCTACAAGTGACAATCTCAGGAGGCTACCAACAACCAAAGGTTACAAGAGGTGGGGTGTTCTTTCACTTCCAACAAAGAAGCAGGAACTCACCCAGGAGGCATTCACCAGTCAACCTGCTATGCCCAGTAGCCGGTATCAACTAAAGAAAGGATGGCTGAAGTGCATCAGGGCTACTGGGAGAAAGCCGTGAACACCAGGGTCCCTGGGACCATGTGGGACACCATGAGGACCTGGACTCTCAAAGGGATGGCTTCTCCTGCTAAGGACACCTAGCTTGTGAATGATTTATCACTCCTGTTCATTACAGGAAATTAATCTACCCAGTTGCGTTTTCTGGGTCCTCATTCTGTTCCTAAAGAGGGTGCCCCAGTAAAAGGCCAAAAAGAAAAAAAAAAAGGCAGAAATGGCCCTAAAAAGGGTACATCTGTCTTCCAACTGCAGGCCTTATGGGCAAACTCCTCTTTCAAGGCTCCATTGAGGAAAAAGAGCATAATAATCACCAGCCTTTGTCAGACAGCACCAAAAGCAGCAGCTAACCTCTCTCTTCTCCCCCTACACCCCCGCTGCACGCCCCTCCTCCTACACCCCGCCCTTTAAAAGCACCTCTTTCACCAGCCACCTGTCAAAATAAAGCAAGCCACGAATCTTTCAAAAACTGACACTGGAAAGAAGCCATTGGACGATTTCTTTCCAGGACCTGTTGAAAGATAAAAGATGAAGCAGACAATTTAAAAGGCGAGACTGTACCCTCCCGATCACAAAGCTGAAAGCAGACAAACCGTGGAAGCCGATGACACAGGAAACGCCCTCTGACCAGAGACAGACATTAGGCATAGCAAAGTTCTTTTCCATAAAGAATAAGAAGCTGAATTAAGCCATTGCACAACTAATAGTCATAAAATCTTCTCATTGTAAAAAAGTGGGAGAGGAGGGAGAATGGAGGGTTATTAGGAGCTCCTCCTTTTAGAAACAATGACACCGCTTTCTAGGAAGTTCTGTTTAGATGACAAATGTTTTAGGAAGGGTTTTGTTTGGGTTTTTTCCCCTTTCTTTTGTTTTGCTTTGTTTTTTGAAGTGAGACACACAGACATGTGGGAAACTCTACTCCAATCAAGGGCAGAAGAACCATAGAAAAAGGCCCTACCCTTCGAGCAACTAATTTGTACTCACCTTTGGCTTTAATCCCCTCCCACAGGCCAACATTTTAGCTGCTTCTGGGAATACTGCTGAAATAAGTGTTTATGAGCCACAGGAGATGCAGGTTCCCGGCAAGAGCTGACAGAGGGTGCATCCGGGACACACTAGGGGAAATGTGAACTCTAAGAGCTGACCAACCACCTGAGGTTTCCATGCCTAGCCCTCCCTGGCACACCTGGAGCAGAGAAGTGCAGCCTGCTGTTCCGCCAGGCCTCGGGCAAGAATGGAAGTTTCATGCTTTAATACCTTCTAAAAGTTAAACAACCAAAAAAGCCCAAGAAACTCCTCATGAAATTAAACTTAAGGAAGTTATTCAACAGAAGCCAAGCATGCAGGAATGGAGAGATGATCACTGTTGTGCTCAATATAAAACCAAACGCACACAAATATGCACACCTGCAAACCAGCAGAAATCATCTTAATGTCCATACGGGGTACCTGAAATCCATTATTGTGCATTTACCCTGGGGAATATTATACGGCCATTTGAACAGTAACCGTACAGAACTGTGCGTGCAGTTTTCAAGTCATGTTAAAAATAAGACATACACTGCGGCTCCTGGGTGGCCGGCTCAGTCAGGTGAGCGTCTGACTTCACCCCAGGTCATGATCGCATGGTTTCTGAGTTCCAGCCCCACATCGGGCTCTCCGCTCTCAGCACGGAGCCTGCTCTGGATCCTCTGTCCCTCTCTCCCTCTGATCTTTACCCGCTTGCTTGCTGTCTCTTCTCTTTCTCTCTCAAAAAAATAAACAAAATAAACAAATAAACCAAAAAAAGGAAGGAAATGGATTAAAAGAAATAAGAGATGTTCCAAGTAGTATGTACTACAATTTAAACCAAGTACCAGGGCATACACGTGAGTAGGGAAGGGACGGCAGTGTGCAAAGGCTATGGAAGTTACTTACTCCTTAGAATTGTTGTCATACATACCATCTTTTCAATTAGAAAATATGTAACCTACCATAAACCATAATCTCTGGAAGCCAAATGACACAGTGCCAGGTACAAAGTCCCGAGAGCCCAGTAAGGGCAGGAAGAAGAAAAATGGCTAGAAGCCAAGAAGCTGCCGTCCAGATCCCCAAGACAGGGTGAGTTCCTAGATCTGAAGTGGCCTCAGCCCTCAGGCACCCATTTCCCCCAGTGTGCGACCCCCTGGTCTTCTGGCCATTGCAGGTGGCGATGTTTGCTGTTATCGTGATGTCCTTAGCAGGACGGCTCAGGCTCAGAAACCAAGAGGTATGAATTCACGCCCAAAAAGGAAGCAGTTACCAATAAAGATAAGAAGAGTTTGAATCTAAAGAACAAAAAGAAAGAGGAGTTTGAGTTTTTAGACTGAGCACAATACCACAGACCCAAAAGTCTGACCAGATTTCTCACACGTTGTTTCTTTGGATTTTACGGCAGATCAGGACAAGAAATGAAATCGTTGACAACACTAATGACTACACTGTTCATTGTTTCACCTAAGAATCTACATAACAAATACTTTCTAGATTTAGCAAAAAGAAGAAAATGTCACGCCTAAGGAACTGTTTGATGTCCTGTTTTAGGCCAGCCACTGCAAAGCCTACTTACTGGTCAAGTGTGAAGGGCTCATTCGCGACAGTAAATAGCCTTGCTTTTAAAGTTCTTTACTCTATCCTTTCCATACATGTCTTTTTATTTTCTGTTTACATAAAACAGGTTCATCTACACAATGCATTCCAAAAAGGTCCACAGCATTTGCTGGAGCACTCACTATCTACTGTTACTAGGATAATAATTAACAACAATTACCGCTATGATTGTAGGAATCTTGTTGAATATGGATTAAATAATTTTAAGTAGGTAGGGTTTATATTACAATTAAAATTTTAAAACCTTGGAAGAAGATGACATGAGTTGTTTTTTTTTTTTTTTTAAACAGAGCATGAGAGGGGGAGGGGCAGAGAGCGAAGGAGACACAAAACGGGAAGCAGGCTCCAGGCTCCGAGCTAGCTGTCAGCACAGAGCCTGATGCGGGGCTCGAACCCACGAACGTGAGATCTGACCTGAGCCGAAGCCAGACGCTTAACCAACTGAGTCACCCAGGTGACCCTGAACTGTGTTTAAATGTACCAGTTCAGTGGTGTCAAGTATATTCACATATTCGTGCTATGTGCTTTTTTTTTCTTTTTCTTCCCGTTTTATGGAGATATTTTACACTGAATAATGTACTCAGCAAACCTATGAGGAAGATACTATTACATTCCCGTTTTACAAAGGAGGAAATGAACACATAGAAAGGGTAACGTGCACCCAAAAAAACCAAGATAGTACGTACGATGCCATTTATTAAGTCCTTACTTCTCATTCTTCAACCCAATCCAATCTAGCTTCATTTCACCCCATCCCTCTCTCCATAGAACTTGCTTTGATAACTCAAAGGACATCATTCAGTCTTTTTTTTTTTAATTTTTTTAATGTTTTATTTATGTTTGGTACAGAGAGAGACAGAGCATGAGAGGGGGAGGGGCAGAGAGAGAAGGAGACACAAATTGGAAGCAGGCTCTGAGCTAGCTGTCAGCACAGAGCCTGATGCGGGGCTCGAACCCACGAACGTGAGATCTGACCTGAGCCGAAG
>NC_043717.1:94628952-94646188 GCF_006229205.1 Suricata suricatta
TTTTTTTTTTTAATTTTTTTAATGTTTTATTTATGTTTGGTACAGAGAGAGACAGAGCATGAGAGGGGGAGGGGCAGAGAGAGAAGGAGACACAAATTGGAAGCAGGCTCTGAGCTAGCTGTCAGCACAGAGCCTGATGCGGGGCTCGAACCCACGAACGTGAGATCTGACCTGAGCCGAAGCCAGAGGCTTAACCGACTGAGCCACCCAGGAGCCCGACATGACTTCTTAAAGTTTCAGGCCCTGCCAGATTTTTAAAAATTAAAGACATATGGTTGAAGGATGGGTCACTAGTTGCTTTTAAAACTGCACCCTTGATGTTTAAGGACCAACAGATTTCCATTAGTAAAGCAATTAGAAGGGCTGATGAAATCATGTCAGTCTCTTCCCGGTTGTTTTTGTTAAATGGAGGAAAACAATGAACAATATTGACTGATTAAACAAAACAAATATGTGTAAAAGTAAGAGAAGAGAGAGGAAAAAGGAGAAAGGCCTGGGCAAAGTTACAATGTTTAAAAAGGAACATAAGCACAAAGTCAAATCATTCAGTGGACAAAATTCAATACAACTGAAAAACACACTTGAAGAAATTTCCAACATCTTAAATTTTTACCTGGAATAAATGCCTTGCTCTGCTTCCTTATTTAAATTGATTAAAATTTTCCTTCATTTCAAAGACTTATCATCACAATTGAAATACTTGAAGTACATTCTAACAGCCCCCTGGAAACTGCAGTTAGGGGTTAGGCTTCTTCCACAAGAGCATACTCTACCGAATACACAGTATTATACAAATTTAAGGTCTGACACAACTCTCTGTCTGATCACACATCATGTAACTGTTGCAAAAGGTGAAAAATCCCTTTACGGCCAATTTTCATTGGGAAAACTACTTAATACTTGAGGCAATTTATACTTGGCAAAATGCAGGATCTGAATCTACATTTCTTAAACGTCGCCCCCGGAAGCCACAAAGCATCGGCATAACACTCAAGCATATAGCACAGATTCAAAGACATTTCTGAAATTACGAACTGCGCCAAATGCAATCATTTCCTTTTATTGTTAGTGTCCAGCCTGCGTCCCTCTCACATTGAAAACACTTCTCAATTCTGGGGGCTCTTTCTCCTTTCCGCAAAATATGGGGATAGAACAGCTGCTGGAGCTTTGAGAAGGAAAACAAATACTCTGTCCTAACAGCGGAGGTGCCTCAAGTCTCTTGTGTTAATATGGTCAATTACAGAAATGCCTTCTATAAATGTGGCTAATTAAAGGGAATATGCGCTGAATTATACAATATTTTACAATCTCTCTACAAAGAAATATACACTTGTCACTTTCAAACACAAAGTGAGCCCTCCCCAGAAGTACTGGTAACCAAAGCAACTTAGAGACCTACTTTAATTAACAGACAGCTATAAATAACTAACCCAACAGTTTCCATTGGAAACACGCTCTTCCCGTCTATAGGTGTTAAACATCTCCTAATACAGTATTTAGGCCATTCATTTGCTTCTAGCCAACCCTTTTATTACAGACCCACCTGAGATAAACAAGAATCCCAGAATCTCATGGTGTAGTTACTTCCTTCTTGAGCTCAGAAGCAACCGAGAAAATCTCAGGGCTCCAAGAGAAACGCTAAGAGGTTATTGGTGAAAACAGTACATGTTGTGTCTGCTTTCAAAATAAAAGCAGAAACGATCACTCCTCCCTAACCTTAGAGCTCCGTTTAGACAGCTAAGGACTGGTTCGCCCTATCATAAACTCCTAACCCACACCAGGAGTACTTCAAGGCATATGGACGATTTGATCGATTACACAACAAAGAAACTGCTTATTTCTATTCTCAATAGCGCAACTTATCCTTATAATAATAGCAGGCCACAGTATTCAAAATAGGGCACGTGCCATAATCGTTATATTTAAATTCATATTTAAAATAGGGCAACTTGTTTTTTTTTTTTTAGGTAAGCTCTATGCCCAACATGGGACTCAAACTCACAACCCTATCGTCTTTTTAAAATTCTTTTCTCTCTTGACTGTTCAGCTGGTGTGCTTTCCATTAATTAATTAATTTTAAAAATAAAACCTTTCAAGGTCACCACGCTGCCTCAGTCAGTAGAGCATGAGACTCTTGATCGCAGGCTCGTGAGTTCAAGCCCCATGTTGGGCATACAGATGACTTAACAAATACAATTCTCTGGGAGCCTGGGTGGCTCAGTCAGTTAAGTATCAGACTTCAGCTCAGGTCATGATTCTCAATTCATGAGTTCGAGCCCCACATCAAGCTCTATACGGACAGCTCAGAGAGCCTGGAGCCTGCTTCAGATTCTGTGTCTCCCTCTCTCTTTGCCCCTCCCCCACTCGCACTGTGTCTCAAAAATAAACATTAATTTTTTTAATACAGGTCTCAAAAATATTAATTATATTTCAATTTTAAAAACAAGTAATCTGGGATGCCTGGGTGGCTCAGTCGGTTAAGTGCCCAACTCTTGATTTCGGCTCAGGTCACCATCTCATGGTTTGTGAGTTTGAACCTGCATCGGACTCTGCGGACAATGTGAAGCCTGCTTGGGATTCTCTCTCTGTCCCTATCTCTAAATAAACAAACTTTTAGTAAGTAAGTAAGTAATCTGAAAAGCAATCCCTGTTCTCAGAGCCAGAATACATGGCAGAAGCTCCTTCCCAAATTGACTGGCTAGCGCTGCATTTGCTCACGATCCTATCTCCCTGGACACTCACTCCACAGGCGGGCCCCTTCCTCTCCCCTGGGGAGCCTCTGCATGCTCCGTCACCATTAACTCAGTCTTGGGGAAGACAGTCATTTTGCTATCCACTGACAAGTGCATCTGGTCCATATTTCGCTGACGCAGAGTTCAACTGTAACAGTCACTGCTGGGCCAGAGGGTTTTGTTTTGAGCCACTCATCATTCAAAACTAACTAGTATTTCTGTGGTCTCTATGGGAATAAAGGTGGACACCAAACTTTCCCAGGAACCTGAAGGCTTCAGTATTCCTAGTACCAGGGTGGTTCCTTTGCAGACGCAAGAGTTCCCTTTGCACTTTGGGGTGCCCACGTAATCCCAACCCCTAAAATGATAGCTAAAGTCTATTACCAGAGGAGAGCGCTCCACATAAGCCCCACTAACTTAGCCCATCTCGTCCACACCGCTCCACCAAGTACTCCAGAATTCGCCTCGGGACCCGATGACAGAAACAGACCTTGGCCATTGGGAAGAGCCCCCCAAGGGCCTAAGGGCAGAGTCTAAATGCTGAAGAAAACTATGCTTCACCCAGATCATCATTCACTGGAGACCAAGGGCTTCTCCTTGGAAATAGTTTCAAGTGTCACTGCAGAAGAATAAAGCAGAGAGGGAGAGGGACGAAGTGTGGCTTCTCAGTTAAGGGGAGAGGGAAGCAAAGCCTCAAAAACACTTGAGGGAGGGAGCCATGCTGCTGTCTAGCACTGTTCTAGGTGCTGCGGGTAAGGGCAAAGGGACTTGCCCTTGAGCGTGCCCTGAGGAACAGAGAGACGGATGTGTGCAGTGGACCGGGGATTGGAGGGGGGGGCAGGAATAACAGAGTAGAAGGTGTGAGCTGGCACGGGAGAGGTAATAGGCAGACCTCATAAGGCCATAAGCTTTGGCTTTCACTCTGGCTGGAAAGCGGTGGGGAGAGGGGGGCTGGAGCATTCTGAGCAGAGAAATGATACAGTCAGAGTTCACAGAAATGGATCGCACTGGCTGACGTGCTGAGACAGAGGCGGAGGGGGGATGGGCTGGTGAGAAGGATGATAGCCAGAGCAGAGAGACCAGAGAGGGGCAAGCGCAATCATCCAGGGTAAGAGGGGATGGGAGAAGCGACCAGGACAGTTGCTGCCCAGGTGGGAAGAGTATGACAGAGTGTGGATGCATCTTGAAAGCAGAGCCCAAAGGTAGAGGTTAGGAAAGAGCACCTCAACAGAAGCCACCTGCCACCCAGTGTCCAGAATGTCTGCTCAGATCACAAGAAAAGTGACAGCCCCTTATTCTGGAAGCCTGTGATTTCCTCCTCTGCCCTCCACCTTGAGAGCCACAAGGCCTGTAAGACTGCCACACTGCTTAATGATCAGTCAGCCTCCCGCCTGCACGGCCTTCTTCCCAGAGTGGCTAGGCCCATCACACCTGAAGGGGCAGGAAAAAGAAAAAGTTAGTGTCAAACTGGGGGAAAACAAGGCGGAACATGAAACGAGCCTCCAGCCGGGGCCATTTCGTTCAAATTCCGGCTCAAGAGAACCGCCTGCACGCCTCCCCCTTAAAACACTCCTCCCCGTGATCACAAAACACGAGTCTTTGTCAGGGCCTCGAACATCCGAGTCAGGGAGGGGGTTTTAAAGGACGGCTTCTAAACGCACCAGTGAAAAGCTGTCTTGTTTTGCAATTGCAAATCTTAGCATGGGGAAATATTCTATAATTAAGGCAATTTTAACAATAGCAGATAATAATTTGACTATAAATTGGAAGGAATGTAATGACTGCTTATCCTGGCACCAAAGAAACAGGACTTTCTGTGAAGTGACTGCCAAGAAAAATGATACTCCCACTCAGACTGGACCAGTGCAAGTAGTAACTGTTAACCACACGCTGTACACTGCAGTTTGCAAAGACACGGTGCTTTGTTTTCATCTCTAACCAAACACCAGGCTGAAAACGCAAATGGAGACAAACTCCGTGATGGAACAGAAACAATAACTGAAGGGGAAAAAAAAAGTTCTGTGGCTTAATGCTTGCCGGGGCGCTGACATCCAAGGTTTGGGGAATGAAGGAAAGCTCGGCAGTCCAAAAGGAACCACTTTCCGGGGCACCTGGGGGGCTCAGCCAGTGAGGCATCTGGCTTCGGCTCAGTTCATGATCTCACGGTCCGTGGGTTCGAGCCCTGCGTTGGGCTCTGTGGTGACAGCTCGAAGCCTGGAGCCTGCTTTGGATTCCGTCTCGTCTCCATCTCTCTCTGCCCCCCCCCTGCTCGCAGGCGCACGCGCTCTCTCAAATAAAAACATTTAAAAAAAAACAAACCACTTTCCAGCCTGCTCCGGTAGACCAGAAGCCTGGCCTATGAGAGAGAAGCCAGGCTTAAAGAGGCTTGTGAAAGCCAACTGACAAAGTAGCTGTGAGAAGAAAGGACTAGAATGAAAGGAATGTCAGGGATGAAGCCAGACCAGGTGACCTTGAAGTAGACCAGACAAAAGCAGCAATCCTGCCTGAGGCCTGCCCCCAGCCTCCTGGGGAAGAAATGGGAAGTGATCATCTGAGAGAAAGCTAGAAGCAAGGGAAGGAGCAAAGGCAGCCTCTCTCCTCTAAAAGCACCTCTGGGGGCACCTGGGTGGCTCAGTAGGTTGACCATCGGCTTAGGCTCAGGTCAGGATCTCATGGTTCGTGGGTTGGAGCCCCGCATCACGCTCTGTGCTGACAGCTAGCTTAGAGCCTGGAGCCTGCTTCAGATTCTGTCTCCCTCTCTCTCTGACTCTCCCCTGCTCAAGCTGTCTGTCTGTCTGTCTCTCTCTCTCTCAAAAATAAATAAAACATTAAAAAAAAATTTTAAAGCACCTCTGCAGGTATAGCTGAGTTCCTATTAATGTCTGGAATGGACAATATAAGAAGCAACCATTTGTCCACCAGGATTTCAACAAACCACAGGAAACACTCAGCTCCCACCTGCAAGCAAGCCAATAAGTAATCCTACACTCTAGGTTTGAAAAGCGGATTCTGGGGCGCCTGGGTGGTGGACTCTCTCCCTCTCCTGTTGCTCCTCTCCCCAACTAGTACTCTCTAAAATTAACAAAAAAAAAAAGAAAGAAAAAAGAAAAAGGATTTCCCCCCCCCCAAATTTGCCCTTTCTTATTTAGGCATCTAGGACTGAATGCTGAAATTTTTAAATAAACAGCTTCATGGGGAGGGGGGTGCCTGGGTGCTCAATCGATTAAGCGTCCAACTCTTGACTTTGGCTCCACTCATGATCGTTTGTGAGTTCCAGCCCTGAATCGGGTTGTGCCCTGACAGTGTGGGACCTGCCTGGGATTCTCTCTCTGCCCCTCCGCTGTGTGTCCTCTCTCTCACTCACTCTCTTTCTTCAAACAAATCAACTTTAAGGGGCACCTGGGTGGCTCAGTTGGTTAAGCATCAACTTCAAGTCAGGTCAGGATCTCATAGCTCATGAGCTCAGGCCCCGCATAGGGCTCTGTGCTAGTAGTTCAGGGCCTGGAGCCTGCTTCAGAGTCTGTGTTTCCCTCTCTCTCTGCCCCTCCCCCACCCAATTTGTCTCTCTCTCTCGCTCAAAAATAAATGAATACTTGAAAATTTTTTTTTAATTTTTTAATGTTTATTATTGAGACAGAGAGAAACACAGCACGAATGGGGGAGGGGCAGAGAAAGAGGGAGACCTAGAATCTGAAGCAGGCTCCAGGCTCTGAGCTGTCAGCACAGAGCCCGATGTGGGGCTGGAACCCACAAACCGTGACATCATGACCTGAGGGGAAGTCAGTCGCTTAAGTGACTGAGCCACCCAGGCGCCCCCCGCAAAAAATTTTTTTAATTAACTTTAAAAAATAAATAGATTCAGGGGCACCTGGGTGGCTCAGTTGGCTAAGCGTTGGACTTCAGCTCAAGTCATGATCCCACAGTCCATGAGTTTGAGCCCCCCATCCGGCTGGCCCTGTGCTGACAGCTCAAAGCCTGGAGCCTACTTCAGATTCTCTCTTTCCCCCCCCTCCCCACTCACACTCTTTGTCTCAAAAATGAATAAAGGTTAAAATTTTTTTAATAAATAGCTTCAAATGAATTCATTTAAAAGGGATAAACAGAAATATCCATTCCTAGAATACAAAAATCAAAAATCAAGCCTGAGCTTTTTTGTGAACCACAGACATTGCTCAGCACCTGCCATGTGCCATACAGTGTGACAGAAACTGGAGGGACATGGTCTCAGATCAGACATGAGTGGGCAAAGGGCTTCTTTTTTTTTAAGGTTCAAATAAGGCACGTGGTCAAAGACAAGGCCAATCAAATGTGTGTACTCCTATCCTTAACTTCTAGAGCTTCTTTAATTGTGATTATACATTTACTCAGTTTGGTAAATGTTTAAAAAAGGAAATCAATTTTCAAATATTTAAACCTTTCCCCTCTAACTAAAAACCAACTCTTGCGCCTCTTGTTACTTCAGGTCAGAATGTCACAGAGAGCAGAGCAGGCAGTAACATTAGTAAGGAACCAAATTGAACTTGAATGTTCTAAGGGCTTAGTGAAGGTGTGGAAGAATAAAATCACCAACCAAAAGCTCTGAAGTGAATAAGCCACTGAATTAATAATATACAGCCTTTAACTTATTTTTTTAAGTCTTTTTATTTTGAGAGAGAGAATGTGTGCATGAGTGGGGGAGGGGCAGAGTGAAAGGGGTACAGATGATCCAAAGTGGGCTCTGTAGCCATATCAGAGAGCCCTACGGGGCTCAAACTCACGAATCGTGAGATCATCACCTGAGCCGAAGTTGGCCGCTTAACCGACTAAGCCACCCATGTGCCCTCAGCCTTTTACTTATTTTTTATTTTTATTTAACGTTTATTTATTTTGGAGAGAGACAGAGCAAATGGGTGAGGGGCCGAGAGAGAGAGAGAGAGAGAGAGAGAGAGAGAGAGAGAGAGAGAGAGAGAGAGAGAGAGATACAGAATCGGAAGCAGGCTCCAGGCTCCAAGATGTCAGCACAAGAGCCGGATGTGAGGCTCAAACCCACAAACTGTGAGATCATGACCTGAGCTGAAGTTATAAGAAGTTGGACTCTTAACTAACTGAGTCACCCAGGCACCCCCTTTAACTTCCTTTTTTTTAATTTTTCTAAATGTCTTTATTTATTTTGGAGAGAGAGTGCAAGCAGGAGAGTAGAGAGAGGCATAGAATCCAAAGCAGGCTCCAGGCTCTGAGCCATCCAGCATATAGCCCGATGCAGGACCCAAACTCACGAACTGTGAGATCATGACCTGAGCCGAAGTCCAAGGCTTAACCGACTGAACCACCCAGACGCCAACCCTCCCCAAACTTATTTTTTAAAGAAAAGAACAAAGTGACACATAGCATTGACTCCTTATTGATCCAGCACTGGTAAACTAGGTGCCCTAAAAGGGGGGAATGTTAACTAACTTTCCTTTCTTTCAAGAGCAATTTTGGATTTGAAATAGGTCCTACTCTTTCTAAAGTATAGTCTCTATATATTTGAATTATACCAAACGCTGTTACTTAATCCCGCCCGGAAACATCGAAGTGCCATCGAGGGTTAAAGCTACCTCTGAGCATCGCCTCATCCTAAAAGTGCTTAAGGAACTGCCAAGATCACCAAGTTCTGGGTCTACTGCTTAGCCTCTGGCCTCCCCAACCTGCTGCCCTCGCACTTCTCCCGGATGTCAAATCTTGCCTACCTCTAAAACCATCCCTCCCCTGACCCTCCACTCCCCAGCCAGCACTGCTTGACTTCGATCCAGCCGTGGCCTGGGAAGCCAGTTACCCCAAGCCTTCTGTCTACCCAATTTGAAGTCAAGCACCTCAAAAGCTTGACTCCTGTTTGAAATCTCTTTGAATCCCCAGCACCTAGCATTTTGCTCTTGATAGAAGGGCCATTCAATCAGTGATCGCTGATGATAAATTTCCGAAGGCCTTGTCTCCAAGCAGAATGCATGGCCTTTATGACAGCTGTTTCCATCATGTAGCTTTTCTGCTTGTTTCCACATTCCCAGCTGTGTTCTGCATGGCTGTGCCGGCCAGAAGCCTAGGGATTTACTGTACTTCTATTTCTTGATAAGATACTTGAAGAGAATAAACACATGGCAAAGAGGACATTAAAGTAAGGGATAAAGAGATCTTTTTTATTTTACCAATAAAGAGAAAGGGAAGAAATATCACCTAGCACACTGACACTTAATAAATGACAAGCAAGACTGGATTCCTTTCTAACTCTCTCCAAAGTACTCTCAATGGCCTGGGCTTATTTCTCTCCCCTCAGCAACGCATCACAGGCTGTGCAGCACTTGCCTCTTGATTAAAAACTATTTTCTTTCCACGTCCAGCAGACCTTCCTCTTCAATCCAAGTTAGCCAAAATTAAAACGAGCACGCACGGAGTCGAAATCAAAGCTCTCTTCTGAGACAATGCTTAATGAGGAATTTCGTTAGAAAACTCAGAAATTGTGGAATCTCAGACATGGAAGGGACTCGGAGATAATCTGCAGCAGTGGCTGTCAACCATGGCTGCTCACTGGGACCACGGGGGAGCTTTTGAAAATTATCATGACCTGGCCCCACTGCCAGAAAGTGTGATTTAATTGGTCTGGGGTGGTGCCCAGGCATTAGTAGGTTTTAAAAGCTCTCCAGGTGATTCTAATGTGTAGTCAGGCCTGACAATCCCTGATCTCATGCGGCATTCTAACATCCCCAGGCCCATTTTTCAGACAAAGGAGAAAGTAACTGACCAAAGGTATCAGACAACTAATCTGTCCGAGCCAAGCAGGAACGGCTGCTTCCAAGAAACCACGTCCCCGTCCGTGGCAGAATGACTCCATTTAGGACAGTGGGATCGCTCCCATTCTCTCTCCTCAGTAGCCCAACATCCCCCCACCTATGCCACAGTAAATGCATTTTCGGAATATTCTCTGCCTTGGAATCCCATTGCATAATTCTTCAAAACCTAAACTATGTGTGTCAGTGTCCCGCTATCCACGGGCTTCATTTTAACTTGTGATCAACTCCAGGAAGCTAATCAGGCATGGTTTCCCCGTAAAGAAGCCAGACTGCTTTCCCTCCGCTAGGCTGGACCCACTTAGCCCACCCTTTACCCCACTGTCCTCAGCACGGGCCTTCTTTCGAATCCTTTGCAAGGTGCACCTCCAATTCTTTGAGCTCACTCACTTTCTAGTTTGTACCTGCCCTGCCGCACCTCGTGGCCTTCCCTCTTCTTCTAGCCTAAGCTCTTTCCATTTTGTGAAAGATTCCTTTTCCCCTGAAGCAGCCTCTTTTACTCTGCCAGTTAGTCATGCCGGGTTCTTTTCTTCTTCCCCCAAGCAGCTGGTCTTTTTGATGTCTGGCACACATTTATCTGGGCTTCCAATAAGATGTTTTTACATAGTTTCCAGGCTTCCTGGAGGTTATTGACTTTTTTTTGGGGGGGGGGTAACTCTTCCATTCAATTTTGTCCCTAATTTCTAACATTTGTTAGAGTTTCTTTTTCAAAAGTTGAATACCTGGCTGATGGATCTCTTTGATTTTTCTCTCCCACCAGATTGCTGAATTAAATGCCTCAGAACTTAAATATAACATTTCAAATTACCTCCAGGATGGAATCGCTTCATGAATTTTCTGCACTTTCATGTTCTCTGTAGTAAAGCAACAGATGCTTAGCCAAGTGGAATTGAAAATGCTAATTCTTACCTGTGTGTGTTTTAGCGGGTCTGCTTATATAAATATTCTAATATCCTTAAGCCTGTGTCCTTCTGCTTGGTAAAGGCAATAAACTCCAGATTTTACTTTGTAAAAGGTAACCAAGGCGCATCGAACAGCTTTACATACTGAATCTGATGTGTGAAATTACTCATCTAAATTTGCTCCAAACTGCCTAACACGAAAGCCTCAATTATTTATCCCTTAAAGAAGTAGATCTGAGTGAGAAGAAAAATTCTGAATCTTTCTGAAAAATTCCTCTACCCCCCAGTTATTGGTTAAGACAATTACTCCCCTCAAAAAAGAAAAAAACATTTATTCTTTGTTATACCAACTTATGGAGATTTACTCTAAATTTATTTTACTTCAGAATGTTTAGCTCCAAAAGATTCTGAGGAGAATAAGAGACCATGGGATGGCAATCTCTCATCAAAGCAGTATACACTCCAATATGGCGCTAGCGTCCTGACAGAGAATGCGACAGAAGTGTCTACGTGATCCACCTCCCCCGCAAATCATTTAACAGATATTGCCTCGAGCTACCACACTTGGTACTGTGAGGCACAAAAACACCAGAAGCTGCCCCCTCTGTCCTCCAGTTGCTTACAGTTGAGTGAGAAGGCAGGCAGGTGCCTGCACACACAATTAACTATCACAGGAGACAGTTACGTGCAAAGACCATCGATCTGATTCAAGCAAAGAATCAGGTGGAAGACGGCATGCACCCCGGGGGAGTTCATAAATGACTTAATGAAAGTATCATTTGTGATACTCGATGCCACTGAAGCTCAAACTGGAGGAAGGACTCCATTCAAAGCACTGCAGTTAGGAAACGAAGCTGGTAATGGAATGAGAAGGTAACAGACAAGAGGAAGGCAGACTGGTGGAGTCACTACCTTGTACGCCTGAAACTAACATAACGCTGTATGTTAGGTATACTGGAATTAATTTTTTTTAATTTCTTAGGGTTTTTTTTTTTTTACCGTTTTTATTTTTGAAAGTGTGCAGAAGACGGAGAGAGAATTCCAAGCAGACTATGCACAGACAGCAGAGAGCCTGATGCAGGGCTCAAACTCAAGAACCACAAGATCATGACCTGAGCTGAAGTCAAACGCTTAACCGAGCCACCCGTGTCCTGAAAATGAACAATTTTTAAAGAGAACTGCATACTTAAAACAGTCTCCTGACAGCTCTCACTGCTGTTATTTCCTTTGCCTCGCGGGCCCTTAACTCCCACTGGCACTAGTTATCTTCCTAAAACAGTTGACTAATAACATTCCCCAACTCAGCAACCATCACCAGCTCCCCATGGCCCAAGGAGTACGATTTATATTCCTTCTACTGTTAGCACTAAGTTGTCTGGGTCCCGGTATGAACTTAGCCCTCAAAGGACATGGCTGGATCCTCTATCTCTACTACAACATCAGAATAGTGCAGTGATGGTCTTTTGCTAGTTGATGGTCCTCTTCTAGCTTCTACTTCTGAAATCAGCCCTCCACACGGGAGTTGGGAAGGTGCTTTGTCTTTCGATTTGTACCACAAAGCACAGCCTGTTATTCTGGGTCAGGGAAGATCCGGGTTCAGATCCCACCTCTACCATTCACTAGCTATGAGGCTGCGAATCTATTTGCAGATCCCTTTGAATCTGTTTTCTTGTCTTATAAAATGGGGAGGAGGATGAAGATAGCAATACTTCTGCCTTCATACGGTTGTTGTGGATTTTAAATGAGATAGTATGTAAAGCCCTTAGCTGCGGACCAGGTCCAGAGAAAGCAGTCAATAGCTTCAACCTCTTTTCATGAGGCCAAACCGCATGTCCTGTGAACACATGCGGGAACCACCCCAGTACTAAAGCAGTCAATGTTACTGGGGAGCCAGAGGGTCCCTTCCAACTGATTCAGATTAACAATGATGTTGTTTCCCTGGTAGAGACAACAAGAAACTTCCTTTCCATTCTTCGCTCTAGTCTCCAGCTAATCCTGAAATTGCATGCAACCCAGCGTGAGTCCAATCAAAAAGGAAAACAGTAATTATACTGAATCAAACATGTTATATTTGTATGTTCTAACTAGAGATTGAGCTGCATAAGCCAGAACTTTTATTGTTCTGTTTTGAGCACGTTCAGGAAATAGTTTCTATACTACTTGGGACAATCTGTATACTGACAGGCTCTGTGGGTCAATGAGACCTTCTTTCTTAAGGAAAACCCAGGGAAACCAAACTGAAGATTCCAACAGAACACAAGATCACAAGTTCTCTGCAAAATCCAACCCACCTACTTAAGTGGGAAAGAGGAAATGTAAATCTTGAGGACATATGCTGTCTTACATACGATAATCAACTCAGTATCAGAAAATATGCCTACCAGGGTGTCTGGGTGGCTCAGCTGGTTGAGCGTCTGACTCTTGGTTCCAGCTCAGGTCATGATCCCAGGATCGTGGGGAGGAGCCCTTGAGCTAAGCATGGAGCCTGCTTGGGTCTCTCTCGCTCGCTCGCTCTCTCCCTCCCTCTCCCTCTCCCCAACTCATGCATGTTTTAAAATAAATTTTAAAAAAAGAAAGTATGCCTACCTCCCCAATGCACATGTACACTTTTTGCCACGTAATCCTAACACAGCTTATGTCATTCCCAGAATCCTTTGAGGCATGCGTGTGAATATGTGTGTATGTTCCTGCAAGCGCATTGCTCAGAAACAAATGGGAACTGGAAACGAAAACTCCAAAATCACAACTATGACACAAACTTCTCTTTTATCCTTCAATGTCCCTATGAAAGAGACCTATGGCAAGCTTAAGAATATCTCTAGGGGCACCTGTGTGGCTTAGTCCGTTAAACATCTGAAGCTCAGGTCATGACCTCAGGGCTTGTAAGTTCGAGCCCTGCGTAGGGCTCTCTGGTGACAGTGTGGAGCCCATTTCTAATCCTCTCTCTGTCGGCCCCAACCCCGCTCGTGCCCTCTCTCTCAAAAATAAACAAAGAGTAAAAATAAATCTCTCTAACCAACTGCCTCACTCTTTTTTTTTAAACAATTTTTTTTATGTTTTATTTATTTTTGATACAGAGAGAGAGATAGAGCATGAGAGGGGGAGAGGCAGAGAGAGAAGGAGACACAGAACCACAAGCAGGCTCCAGGTTCTGAGCTAGCTGTCAGCACAGAGCCTGATGCGGGGCTCGAAACCATCGAAACCACGAACGTGAGATCTGACCTGAGCTGAAGTCAGAGGTTTAACCAACGGAGCCACCCGGGCACCCCCTGCCTCACTCTTAAAGGCAATTTCAGCAAAAATTAGATTAGGAATGAAGTGCCAATGGCTGAGGTGCCTGGCTGGCTCAGTGGGTGGAATGTGTGACTTCTGATCTCAGAGTCATGAGTTTGAGCCCCATGTCAGGTGTAGAAGTTCTTTAAAATAAAAACTTAAAGAAATAAAAAATAAAATCAAATGCCGATTGTTGCCTCTCTCTAACCCTGTCTTTTGGAGGGGAGGCACAATGAAAGCAGATTGTTAAATTTCCTATTATCATTTTTTCCTAGCAAACTGGTATCACCTGGCTAATGATCTGGTCCCAATCCCTTCTCCCTTGGAGCTCTGTGGGCACTCCCTGCTCCTCATCTGCACCCCTCAGATGGCACTTACCACGTGCGCGCACAGCTTATCTCCCTGCTACCTGGAAAGGCCCCCGCAGCAGAGGCCCCTCTGACCCTTCTTGCTGCCGCGATGACCAAGCACACAATACCGCACATAGTAGGGTGCTCCAGAAAGATGTGCCCATTGAAAGCTGAACAAAAACCTACCCTTTGTGTTAAAGATCCCTTTTGATCTCCCCATTATTTGATGAGAACAGGGGTCAAGCGGATAGGCAGTGCAGGAGTAAGCGCGGTCAGCATGATGTACTCCCTGATACCCTTGAGAACACATCAAATTATCTTAATTATGATCTAAAAAGACTGAGGCTCCTTAAGAACACAGTGTTCTTAAAGCCTGTTCAAACCTCTAGAAAACAAGTACAAGGCCACCAGGAATAAAACCTTAAACTCGGGCTAAGCCTGGAGCTAGGCAGCCAGGCATTGTGTCCCTTTGCCTGGAAAACAATCCTGGACTTTTTGCACTTAAAAAAAAAATAGATCACACACACACACACACACACACACACACACACACACAGAAAGTGCCTAGCGCGCGCACACACACACACCCACCCACCCACCCTGGCCAGAGAAAGTGCCTAGCCATTCATTCATTCGGACATGGGCTGAATCTGAATACATGTCACTAGATTGACAATGCTCCCCAAAATGACCAAGCCTATCTGAGTGTAGCCCAGGGGAAGACAAGGCTAATGTACGCATCTGGACAGGCCAGGGCGATGGTAAAGATTACCCCTGTTACTATACTGGCCGTCTAAAGGTATTTACTTGGGTCTGTCTGTGTTGTGACAGTGTCCTAGGCTCAAATGAATGCCTCTAACACTCCACATTTTTGAGCCATTCAGTCATGCATTTTTGTTATTGTTGAAAGTGGTGCGAAATTGCACTGCCTGAGCTAAAGTCCTTGGTGGTCTTCCAAGGATTCCAGCTAAAAAGGCACTTCCTTTGTTCCTCAGGAGAATGCAGTCCAGTAGGTCATTCAAAAGGGGAAATAAAAGCAGCAGCCCTGGGAGGGAGATGAAGGACAAGACAAAAAGAATAAAATGTTTTGGGTGTGAGCACATTAGCTTCCATTTCCTGCTGCTGGTCGCTAATAACTCTCCTATGATTGAGGTGGGAGGAAATGTCCAGGTAGACATTTATGCAAAAATCTCGCTCAGGTGTTTGCCAGGGACCAGGACAATCAAAGGGAACACCTAGCATGGTCCGTGTGCACCCTTCAAACTTCCTTTTTCCTGAGATGCTGTCTGGGGAAGATGCCCCACCATTAGGAGCCTGCACGGAGCCAAGTTGGAGAAAGTGGGGAGGGCAGTTTCACAACCAGCTCCCTGAATGCCTCCGGTCTGGCTCAAAGGCACATATTGTTTGCAGGAGAAGATGAAAACTTGTCACATTCCCATTAAGTGCGTCGCCGCACCCATCCCTTCAAAATGTGGGAATGACAACTGTAACCTTCACGCCAATCATCTCTGCTGGGCCCGGGCCCAAGCCGAGCAGGGCACAAAGACCCCAGGTCTGACCTGTGGAGCCCCCAAGCTTCAGGGGCTGCTGGTTCACTTCACTTTTTCTGGCGGGGTGGGAGGGAGAGGGGAAAGAAAGAGGGCTTTTCAGGGCTCTACAACCAATAAAATCGTGCCGCTGTGAGGACATACTCGAGTTCCCAAAAAGACAGACAGCTCAAGGGCAAACAGTCTCTAATCAGTGGCGTGCGAATTATTTGGTAACTGCCAAGGTGCAGTGAGCTCCTAGGCCGCTCCAACACTTTCTTGAGTTCTATTTCTAGCCAGATGCCGAATGCACTCCGAAAGTGCCCGGCGACTTCCCTCAATTACCTTTGTAATTTATACGTAATTGAGGACTGCACTTAATCTCCAAGGTTATTAATAGCCCTTCCCCCAAAAAATGACCCCCACGTCTTCCTAAGCCTCTAGAAGCGCCTGGTTGAAATTACAGTATTTCCTTTGCTGGCTGCCGGCCCCCTGCCCGCCCCACCCGGTGACCGGCACCGCGGGGCGAAGGCGCGCTCCGCTCGCTTCCAGGAAAGGTTCGGAATGGAGGCTTGGCCCCCGGGGGCTCGAATCGCTCCCTTCCCCGTTAGCTGACGCTGGCCGCCAGCCAGCCAGATTCCCGGTCCTTTCTGAAGCCTCGGGGCGAGCCGGCTACCTGCGCCGCCGCCGGGCCCCGCGCGCAACAGTTGCCCTCCGCGAAGGAGACTGCGACCCAGAGGGGACCCGCGGCCGCCGCCAGCCTCGTGGGGAGGGGCGAAGGGTGCCCGCCGCAAAGCTGCCTCCCCAGCGCTCCGACAGGGGCTCCCAACAACACCGCACGCACCCCCCAGCGCCCAAATCCGGTGAACTTTTTCACGGGCTAAGGCGTCTCCATTTGCATAACCATCTCCAAACAGAGATTCAGGTTTCCTGCAGTCGGTCCTTTTCAAAGGTTTGTCATTGAATGTGCAATTAACCCTGAAAATGAGGTGAGAAAAAAGAAAGGGGGTGGGGGAAGGACCCTTCCCGTCCAGTACCTTCCTGAAAGCAAGAGTTACCAAAAGTCAGGGTTTGGTGCGTTGGAAAGTCGTTTGCTTTTTTTTTTTTTTTTTTTTAAGGCGACTTCTAACGCCGCTGAATCTACCAAAACTCCTATTTCGCGTCTGCCTTGGAAGAGAGGCGGGGAGAGGGTTTTTTAAAGAACATCAATGAAACCTCAAGTTCCACGTTCGGTGTCCCCCGGAATCTGGCAGGCTCTAGGCTGCCCCCGCACACACCCCACTAGCGACCTTCACCCCACGCCCGGCCTCTCGTCACCCACACAACAAAGCGGGGAGCCCAGTAAGGAGTTCAACCCGGAAAAGGCGAGGGAGCCGGTGACACGCACTTGGCCGGCCAGAGTCCTCGGAGCTCCCTGGGACTGGGAAGACGCGGCGAGGCGGGAGCAGACGCGGGGTGGCACCGGGCCCGTCCGCGGCGCCCCGCCACCCGCACCCCCGGGGGGCCGCGCTGTGCGGCAACAAGCTCTCGCGCCCTCTCCCGCCTGCCCGGTGCTCCCCTCGGGCTACCTGCGGCCGCGAGGGGGGACCCCGCGACCCCTTCCCCGGGGTGCCTGCCGCCGCGCTCGCCTCCCGGGGGCTCCCACCTACCGTT
>NC_043717.1:94646288-94712999 GCF_006229205.1 Suricata suricatta
GGGCGGGAGCACGCAGAGCCGGGACGGGAGAAAACCTGGAAGCGGGCTGGGATCCGGAGCGGCCAAATCCACTTCCTAGGGGGCCGCACCGGGCGCGCGGAGCTCCCTCGCGCGACACGCCCCGCGGGGCTCCTCCCTCCTCTCTACCACCCCTCCTCTCCTCCCCTCCTCTCCTCCTCCACTCCTCCCCTCCTCCGGGGAGGCGAGGAGATGCCAGCCGCCCCCCTCCCAAAGAGGGAGGGCTAACTTCTGCGGGGTGTAGGGCCCAAGTCGTGGGGGACCGCGCCCCTGGGCACTCGTCCCGAAGCCCCGGTCCGAGTCACAGGCCTTCTGCGCTCGGCCACCTGACTTGCTGACCGTGGGCCAAAGCCGGGCAGAGCCCTCCCACCTCGATCCCTGCTCGCCCCCGCCCCACAGCCCCAAGGACGCCCCTAACCGCCCTGTTTCTGGGCCCGGAGAGGAAGGTGCTGGCATGACTCGAATTGTTTCGCTGCAGGCACCAGAGGACTTCGGACTCCGAGCTGGCCCTAGACCCTCACCTGGCTCTCTCAGACCTGCTTCCCATCCAACGGTGCCCCAGGAGACGAACCCGGCAGGCATTCTCCCCCATCCCCCACCCCCACCCCCGCCTTCCCCCAGACACGCCTGGTTCTGGTACAAGTCCACCACCTGCCCTACGCCCCCCACCCCACCGCAATCCGCCAGCGCAAGACGATGGGACAGTCTGGGATGACCTCGGAGACTTTGGAAACCTGGCCCAAATCCTCCTTGTGCAAGTAGGGAAACTGAAGCCCAGAGAAGGGAAGCGACTTGCCAATAGCATGGAGCCAGGTTGTGAGTTCAGAACCCTGGGCTACATTCCCAGGTCACATGGAATAAAGGTAACCCAAGCCCCCCAGTTCCCTTCTGCCCTCAAGCCTCTTGAGACAGACTCACATCTCCCTGGGACCCAGTCTCCACGTAGCCACCAGAAAACTGGAAATGGGTGAGTCTTTCTACCTTCCCAGCTTTGTCAGATTCCATTAATGAGTGTTTTTGAAGCTCCCAGGGCTCCCTTAATGAAGGGAACTGTGCAGATTGGGAACTTGTCATTACCCTTGTTATTGTTACAATCTGCTTTAAGAGGTTACAGTGAAAAGTGCCTCAGACACCTCGGGAGTGTGCTGGGAACTGGGCAGATAAAAGGGGCTGGAACTTATTATTTGGCTAGACTCTCAATTCCCATAAAATTACATAGGGTGAAGATATGAACCATCATTACAATTATCACCCTCATAAGGTTTGTTGAGACGTCGTTCACTGCTGTTTGTGAAACACGTTGACATGTTGGCTCTGTGGAGTTGTAGAAACTTAGGTTAGCTGTTGTTTTGAATGCCCACTGCAGATCATCAAGGTAAACAGATTGTGACCTGTGTATTGGTGGAAATTACAATCTCTGTGGGTTGCCAGAACACTTAACCCTGCAACTAGCAGAGAAATTTTTCTAAATATGCAAACTCTACTCCAGGTGAATTTCTTGCCATTTTCAACAGACTTTCAAACAGTCCAGGTTTTTCTCAAACTGATACCATCAGGTCTTCAAGTTATTGCTAGAGCTTAGCCCAGCACTTTTAACTTTCATTGATCGGTGCATTTACTTAAAGAGGTTCTTTACCAAAGACAATATGATCTGAGATGCAACCAACATTAATAATAAAATAAAAATCCAGTGACCATAAGTGAAAAAGAAAGATACTCCCAAACCATGGAGCTCAAATCGGAAAGCTTCTTTTTACAAGTCCAGTGGGGAGCTCGTTCCTTGCCCACCCACCCCCACCCCCGATTTACTCCTGCTTTTCCACTTCATGTGTTGTTCACCAAAACTTGAACCTTTTCCACCAGAAACAATAACCTCTGGCTACAAACGGATCTGGACAAGTCTGAACTTTTACCACACAAGACCGGAACCCCAAGCCCTGCTCAGAGGCGGCTCCCACTTCAAAGCCTCCTTTCATTTAAATACAAACAGGGTGAACAACTGGCAATCTACGAAACAAATACCATCTAGTTTCCCTTTTCAGATGCCCCTTAGCTCCTCCTCCCCCACCCCCACTCCAGCTCTTCTCTTAGGAAGGCTCCTTAGTGAGGATGCATGTACTCCCGTAAATTCTCCGAAGGCCAAAAGGTGGATTGGGTACTGCATGTAAAACGTAAGACTCAACAGCTTCTCAAGATGAGTAACCCACATATAGCACTTTTCGGGGGCACTTTTTTATTGTGGCAAGATACACAAACCTAAAACTTACCATTTTCACCATTTTAAAATATACAATCCAGTGGCATTCAGTACATCCATCACACATCTAGTTCCAGAATATTTTCATCATCCCCAAAGGAAACCCCCTAACCATTAAGCAAAGTCTATTCCCTTCTCCCTGCCTAGCCCCCTGGAAACCACTAATCTGCTTTGTGTATCTATAGGTTTGCCTATTATGGACATTCGGTATAAAGGGAATCATGCCAGATGTGACCTGTGTCTGGCTTCTTTCACTTGGCTTCAGGCCTGCAAGATTCATCCATATGGGAGCAGATATTAGGATTTCTTAATATGGCTGAATATTCCATTTTATGGATATGCCACATCGGGTCTTATAGTACTTTCCAGTTTGCAGAGTTCTTCCCGGTGCATTCTTCTACTCGAAAATTTTGAATTTCTTGAGTGGCTTAACCAAAACGGAAAATTTTAAGGCCTCTGACCAAACCTCTAACCTTTACTGTGGTTAGAAAACACAGTACCCAGGACACCTGGGTGGCTTAGTTGGTTAAGCATCAGACTTCAGGTCAGGTCATGATCTCGAGGTTCATTGGTTCGAGCCCCACATCAGGATCTATGCTGACAGCTCAGAGCCTGGGGCCTTGCTTCTGATTCTGTGTCTCCCTCTCTCTCTCTGCCCTTCCCCCCATTCTCTCTCTCAAAATAAAAAGAAGTAAACATTTAAAAAATTTTTTAAAAAATGAAAACACAATACTCTGGGTTGCATTTAGGGTCAGAATGTACCGCTGGCCAGATTTTGTAGAAGCATCCCAGATCACTAAATGTTTACTGAACACCTACTGTGTGTCAGATGCTGCTCGTCCCTAGAGGGAGGGAAGACATATAAGCCAAAAGGAGTTTACAGTTACATGTACTGGGTTAGAATAGAATGAATGTATGGTGGACTCACTTTCCTGGAAAGGCATTTCTCCTTATGAGGCACTTGGGTACATTCGCTGGTGGTCAGAGAACATGGCCTCCAAGCCATCTCAACTAATTGAGTTCTCAGCTCGGTGGGGGGTGGGGGGGGGCACTTCTCCTGGCCGTCTGGGGAGCTAGCTTGGTTGCCAAATGTGGGGATGGCGAGTAGAATGTGACTTCCTTTCCTAGGATAGGTGTTGTCCTACAGCCCTCTAGCCTCTCCCCTTACCCAGCCCATTTTTCCCACAGCCACCAGAGTGAGCCTCTGAGGACACCACCTGAACAATGTCCCTCCCCTACTTAACCCTGCTCCTCCCCCACCATGCTACTCCAATCGCTTTCTAGATCAATTCCCAAGTCGTTCAGCAGATCAGGATCATTGCTTTTGGGCCACTATCGGTATTAGCAGCTGCTTTTTTTAAAATATTTTTATTTTTTGAGAGACAGCGTGAGCAGGGGAGGGTCAGAGAGAGAGGGAGACACAGAATCCGAAGCAGGCTCCAGGCTCTGAGCCAGCTGTCAACACAGAGCCTGACGTGGGGCTTGAACCCTTGAACTGTGAGATCATGACCTGAGCCAGAGCTGGAAACCGGGTGCTTAACCAACTGAACCACCCAGGCGCCCCTATTAGCAGCTTTTTAACTGGTCCTTCCCAACCCTGTATCCTGTGCTCAGCCCCACAAAAGCATGTCCTCATTCTCCATCTTGCCCTGGAATTTCTTGCACCCATACCCAACCCCTGCTGGGAATATCTTTCCATTCCCCTCCACTCCTTGGATAACTCCTTCACACTCATCCATTGAGACTCAGCTGAACTATCACTTCTTCCAGAAAACCTTTCTGGATTTCCCCAAGCAGAACTAATGGCTCCTGCTTTGAGATTTCCAAAGCACTGTCTGCACAAAATAACTACTACACTTGCCCCTGCACTGGGATGACCATGCACTGGTCAGGTTTTCTCTGAGGATTCCTCCACCCCGGCCTCCAAGAGCTCTTTCAGGCTTTATTTTTATTTGAATGCCTCTTCCCTTCAAGAGCACGGGTTCACGTGTTGGGGCAGTTTCCCACTGGAATAAAAGACCTAGAATTATATTTGAAATCTCCTGATTTTTAAATGTTTGTGTCTACTTAAGAACTCACAAGAAGTTACCAGACAAACTCAGCCCTGCCTTCAGCCAATAATATTTCACCAAGTAACGTTCTCTCTCACCCCATGCCTCTCCTTTGCGAGCAACCAAGCAAGTAATATCTGCTGACCATTTGCTATTTAGAAACATTGGCTCCGTGGAGGCTCTAGAAACTTGGAAGACCAGAGGCATTGGAAGAGCTGACAATGTGCTTGGGGAGGTGGGGTCCATATCTGTATGGAGAAAGACACTGGTGAGGATGACACAAGGCAACACCAGCCCCCCGGACAGTCATCCCAATTTGCTCTTCGTTTCATGGTTGCCGGTCTCCTCTGGATCCCTTTGGAAATTTACAGAAGTGCCAGAAATGGAAGGATTGATCACCCGGAAGGAGTCAATGTGTGTCGTCTGTTCCTGTCTTCTAATTTCATACTCCCTTTCAGTATTCTTCCTGCAATGCCTGAAGTTTGCCTTACCTTTCCTTGTCGCTCAGAGAGTTCATCTGTGTTTCCAACCTTAACCACCAGCAACAGATGCCTGGCCACCATATGTTTCCCACTGGCCTCACTTTTCCTTCAAGAATCGCCTGGATTGGTCGGGTCTTCCTTTCTACTCTGTGGCCATCAACTGTTCCTTGTCTAGGTTCCATTCCGTCTTGTCTAGACTATACAGCCAGCCTCCTACCAGGTCTTCTGGCCTCCAAATTCTTTCTCTCCCTCCAGCCACCCAGGGACTGTCACAAAGTCAGTCTTCGTATAGCATCATTTGCAAGCTTCCCATTCCTTGCTTAAAAAGTCTTCCATAGGAAGACAATCTCACAGTAATAACTGATATTTGTTTAGCACCGCAGAGATTAGGAATTGCTTCCACATGTACTATCTGTGAAGTATGTATTATTTTCCATAAATTATGGGTGAGGAAGCTGGTTCAGAGTCTTCAATTGAGGCCCTCTGAGTCCAAGTTCAATTACAGTCACTTCTCACTATGCTCCAAGCCCAAAACATTCCCAGGAAAACTTCAAACACCATGAAAGGCTAATGGGTAAGAGACTAGAGAAGGTAAGACTACCTTTGGACCATGAAGGACAGGGAGGAATTGCCAGGCAAAGAGTGTGGGACCAGTGGAGGCCAGTGAAGACACTATTTTGACTGAGTCCAGGTTCATCTGGGAGACTATCATGAAATCAGGTGCCGGATAATGGGGACATGTTATGCTGGGCTGACAGTGCCATCTTGATCCTGTCGACATGATAATGTGTAAGCAGAGTGAACCGACAAGCGGTGCCTTAGAATGATCTGGTGGGGGGAGGGACGAGGAAGCATGGGATGGAGTGCAAGAGGCAAGTTAGGCCGTGGCCATCTCCACAAAGTGGTGAGGGCCCAGCATTTCTGTAAGAAGAGTAGAAAACAAATATGTAAATGACAGAAAGGGAGGGGGCACCTGGGTGGCTCAGTCGGGTGAGGGTCCAGCTCTGAATTTCCGCTCAGGTCATGATCTCATGATCCCGCCCCGTGTCAGGCTCTGTGCCGAAGGCGCCATGGCCTGCTTAGGATTCTCTCTCCCCCTCTCTCTCTGCCTTGCTCCCGCCCCCTGCCTGCCCTCTCTCTAAATAAATATTTTAAAAAACCCAAAATTATTAGACTAATATTCTATCATCCTAAATAGCATTTCAGTGCTGGTAGGGTGGGGTTTGAGCAAACTGTGAAGTAAAGAATGTATAATAACCGTCACAAGAACGTTAGCTAATATTTACTATATTGAGTCCCAACGTTTAGCCCCATGAGAGCAGGGATATTGTTTTATTCATGACTCTGTTCCAAAACCTTTTTAAAGAGTGTTGATCCCAATAAATACTTGTTGAATGAAGGAATGACTGAGTGGAGAGCAAATGAGAGCTTTGTACAGCGTAGCACTCCAAGGGCTTTCCGATTCCTTCCATGTATATGTATTTTCTCCTCTATGCCTTGTGCTGAGGGCACAAAAAGGAATTGTATGTGCTCCTTGGGCAAAGAGGACTGCTTTGCACAGGTTTTCTCTTGTAAACCTCTAGGGGTAGGCGTGACACCTGAAAAAGAAAAACAAAAATAAAAGCAAACACAAACACAAACAAACAAACGCAGTCCAGGAGGGTAAGTCACTTACCTAAGGACACGCAGTTAGTGACAGTGCCAGGACTCCGCTCTCAGTCTGCCTGGCCCCACAGCTTAGCCTTTCCCTCTCTTTTTAAAAATCATTTAAAGAAATGTTTACTTCTTTACTTTGAGAGAGAGAGAGAGAGAGCGTAAGCATGTGAGCAGGGGAGGGGCAGAGAGTGAGGGGGGAGAGAGAATCCCAAGCAGGCTCTGCGAAGTCAGCACGGAGCCCAATGCAGGGCACGAACCCACGGACCATGAGATCATGACCTGAGCCAAAACCAAGTATCCAATGCCCAACCGACTGAGCCACCCAGGTGCCCCGGTCTAATAATTTTGTATTGAAACACATGAATTATATCTGTATTGGTCCCTAATTAGCACTGAAATATACACGTTGTGGAATACAGAGGCGTCAGAGTTATTTTTATCCAATGTGGTCCTCTCACTACAAGAAAGGTGTTTCATGTGCCCGTTTTCCCAGTAAGACAGCCGAGGCCCAAAGAGTAACACGGACATTCTTATGTAATAATCACATGCCACTGGTTTTGATATTTTTGCATACTTTACTACTGGGGCAAAGTTTTCACGATGTGTGAAGATGTATCCCACATCTCATGTTCATCAGAGAACAAAGACCAAACTGAGTATCTATATGGAAAGCTGGTTAATCTTCTGTATACCTAAGCTTTCATTTATAGCCTGATTTATAAAATAAGAGCATTTCTTTTTTTTCCCAAGCATTTCTAATTACTGGAAAAGAGAACCTACTTTTCAGTGGATGTATTTCCATGTGATGGCAAAACAGTTGCCCTAGGAATTCATTGCCGCAGTTTGTGGCCTATGATTTGACCTACAGCTTTAGAAGTAAAACATGCATTTCAAGATAATTGGAAGAGGGTTCCTTCTCTAATTTGCCCACTGGACATAAATGGTGCATTCATGGAAAGAAAATTATTTCTTCGTATCCTTTGGATTAAATAAAAACACTGGTACTTTGTGTTTCACAATTAGATTGTGAAGGTACTTTGGAAACCGCCATTTTCCAAAATTGGCTGTTTCTTCCACCTGTCACCCAGCCCCTGAGAACATTGTACAGGCAAACGGACGGGGTGGAGGCAGTCAGCCCAGCATTGTCTAGGCAGAGGCTACTAGACTGTGAGCGCTGGAAGGGACCTTGGCATTTGTCTAGTCAATCCACCTCAAACTTGACCTTTCCTTTTGCGTTTGAAATTTCAAGCCTGTGAAAGACTGTCAGGGGCAACACGTAGGTTTTGACTAGGACAGTGGCAGTGGCAATGGCATTTTTCCACCTTGCTGCTTTGATTCAGGATTTCAGAGGGAACAACGGTTCCCAGGTTTCAGGCGCACCGTGGCTCAAGATTGCAAAGGGCACCCAGTGACACATGGTACTGCATAGTGCATTTCATATTCATTCTCTACCTTGTTTGGAAAAACAGATGAGCTCTCTGGCAGCAGCCTCCACCTCTCTCCCAGGGCTCCAAGGATCTGAAGGGCGCCCTCCCCGACTCTGGCCCTGAACATCATGAAACCTTGTCCTTCCCCCACTGTGAGGATCAGGAAACTGAGCTACAAAGCCAAGGCCGGGTTAGAAAGCGACACAATGTCTTAAACGACATGAGAGAGTCCTTCCTAAAGTACCAATTTAGCCCTACAGGTAGTGAGACTTGCACTTTAAACCTGAAAAGCCAGATTGAATTCCTTTTCTGTTTTCTTCTCCTCCTCCTCCTCCTCTTCTTCTTCTTCTTTTTCTGTAGCACCAACCTCCCTGCCTTTATGTGAAGAGACAATGTGCATTTTTAAGAAGACCCAGCAGGGAGTAGGCATTTTTATTCCAAAGAGATACCACAGATAAAAAGAGTTGAAGAGAGTCAGGGTCAGACATAGTTTGACATTTGTCATTTTCTAACCACTGATGGGTGATGTCTCCAGAGCTATTGCTGTAACAATAATGAATTCAAATGAGCAAAGAAACTATAAACCTGCATAGACATTCCCAGCATCTAGCTGAATCCAGGCTGCTCACACAGCACAGGGGGTGGCCTTTCCCATGTCCTTCCCTGCTCGTGTAGACAAGCTTCTCTTACCCAGACTGACTGTGGATAATTCTAACCGACATTTGCTTAATTCTCGGACTACCCAGTGGCCTATTCCCGCATGTAGGAGATTTGTGGGGAAGCAGGGGATGCATAAAAGTGGGCAAAACCCAGGAAGGGGCTTCTACCAACTCACTTCTTTCACCTCCAAGAGAATCCTGCTTTTCTTCCCTTGACTTCTTAGGGTCAAGAGAATGAGGCGGCTAAAAAAAGAAATGCATCAAGAAAAACTTGTAGGGGTGCCTGGCTGGCTCAGTTGGTAGAGCATGTGACTCTTGATCTTGGGGTTGTTTTGAGTTCAAGCCTCATGTTCGGTGCAGAGCTTACATTTTTAAAAAGTTAAAAAAAAAAAGAAAAACTTGTTTTCATAAGTCAAATTTCCGATCTTAAATTGAATCCGATTTCTTTTTTTTTTTTTTAAGTTTATTTTTGAGAGAGAGAGAAAGTGAGCAAGCAAGCTGGGGAGGAGCAGAGAGAGAAAGAGGAGGAACAAAAGAATCCCAAGCACGCTCTGTGCTGTCAGCTCAGAGCCCAATGCAGGGCTCGAACTCATGAACTATGAGATCATGGCCTGAGCTGGAATCTGGAGTCAGACACCTAACCAACTAAGCCACCCAGGCACCCCTCAAATCCAATTTCTCTGATTCCTAACTTTATTTTCTTTAAAGTATGGATTCATATCAGTTTGTCTACTTTTACTGAGTATGTACAAATGACATGATTTTTAAAATTTTCTGGTTTTAGGAGCACCTGGGTGGCTCAGTCAGTTAAGCGTCCGACTTTGGCTCAGGTCATGATATCACAGTTCGTGGGTTCGAGCCCCACATCGGACTCTGTGCTGACAGTTCAGAGCCTGGAGCCTGCTTTGGATTCTGTGTCTCCCTCTCTCTCTGTCCCTACCTCACTCATGCTCTGTTTCTCTGTCTCAATAATAAATAAACATTTAAAAAACTGTTGGTTTTAAGTTGATATTTGAGGCACTATGAAGAAAGGAATTCAAGGTTGTACAACTACCACCTCTAATTAAGGTCCAAAAAATTCTCATTGCCCCAAAAAAGGAAGTCTATACCCATTAAGCAATAACTCCCCACTTAACCCTCCCACCACCCCCTCATAAACTCTAATCCACTTCCTGTGTCTATAAATGTCTCTATTCTGGACATTTCATATAAGTGGAACCATACAATACTGGTCCCTTTCTGTGTGGCTCATTTCACTTAGCATAATGTCTTTGAGGTGCATCCATGTTGCAGCATGCATCAATACTCTATTCCTTTTTATGGCTGAATAATGTTCCATTATATGGGTATGCACATTTTATTTATCCATTTATTGCTTGGTGGACATTTGGGTTGTTCTCATTTTTTGCATGCCCAGGAATTTATCGTAAGGAAGTATCCAAAGAGAGGCATAAATCACTAGTTAGAAGGGTATTCATTGTGTACATATACCACAGTTTGCTCCTCCATTCATCCTCTGGTGGACATTCAAGCTTTTCCCACCTATTAGCTACTGTAAATAATGATGCCATGAATATGCATGCACATGTATTTGAGCACCAGTTTCCAATTATTTTGGGTATTGACATACTATTGTTAAATTATTTTACTCATTTTAAGAGGGAGAGAGAGAGAGAGAGACAGCACTAGAGGGAAAGAGACAGAGAGAGAAGCAAGCAGCTCTGCACCACACCGCCATTTATTTTAGCCCCAGATTGTGGCTGAGTATTGTCAGAGAAGGTTCTATCCTGTTGCCCTCTCTGAGGCAGTAGTTGAGCAAGTAGTCTGTCTTCGGCAGACCTTGGAGAATGGCATGGTGAGAAGTCACTGGGTTGTGAATCAGAGGCCTCGACCGAGGGCTAACTTTGCCACTACTCTTGACTCCAATTTTCTCCTCTCTGCAGTTGCAGCTTTAGAGGTTTTTTAGCCCTTGACACTTGACTTTTGCCCTAGACAAGATCCTGGGCCTCAGGAAACGTACCATTTTATTAAAAATATTTTTTTATTAAGTAAACTCTATGTGACAGTGTGGAGTTTGAACTCACAACCCTGAGATCAAGAGTCACAGGCTCTGCTGACTGAGCCAACAAGGTGCCCTGAAACTTAAAATTTTAGTGGGCAGACAAGACATATCCCCCCAAGAGACAACCGATGACCCCCAACAGGATGTGTGAAATACCAATAATTAGTCTCACAGGTGTTTGGAGAAAGTTTTCCTTTGAGTCTACTTTCTCTATTCAACATGAGGAGGCCTTTTCAACGATGTTCCAATTTCTTGCTGCAGCCGCCAGTAGTCTAGACGTCTTGGGTTCTGCTAGGTTGGGGGATTAGTCATGGAGACGGAGGGCAGCAGTGAAAACAGCGATATTATAAAAAAAAGCGCTGACCTGTCTGCAGTGCCTCTTTCTCGCTGCACAGAGCTTCACTAGGAAATGAGGAGCGGCCGGCCGAGGTCCCCCCATCCTGGGGAATGGCTGCTTCCCGAAGCTGAAGGAGAAGCGGCCGGAACTCCAACCCCACCCGGGATCCAGGAAGGACCCCATCTCTCCCCCCTGCATTGCAGCCCCCCCCGCCACGCCTTCTGGGAAGAAACACAGCTACAAACTGCCCCCACGGCCTCTCCATTCACTGCCACATCCCCTTGTTGAATTCCATTTTCAATGTGACTTGACAATTGGATAAAATCATGTTTCAAAGAATGCACTGGACAGCATGCAGCAGGGACCCATTAAAATACTGCTTTGGTATATACAAAAATATACTCATTTTCACAGATTTAAATATTTCTCAGCTCTCTCCAAAGGACTGCGTGACAGATGGTTTCAAAGCGAGTCACATTTACAAACAGCAGACAAAAATATTATTTAGCAGATTCTCTAAGAGTTCTTCTGAGCTTTCCAGAACCAATCTTTTCCCATGGGCTCTTTTATTTCTTTTTTTTTATGTTTATTATTGAAACAGAGAGAGACAGAGCATGAGTGGGGTAGAGGCAGAGAGAGAGGGAGACACAGAATCCGAACAGGCTCCAGGCTGTGAGCTGTCGGACTCGAACCCATGAATCATGAGATCATGACCTGAGCCGAAGTCAGATGCTTAACCAACTGAGCCAACCAGGCACCCCTGGGCTCTTTTATTTCTAATTTGTGGAGGCCAACAGAAAAGTCTCCACTTCCTAGCAACCTCTGTATGTGCTTTTCTTTTCTAAAAAGGAAATATATATTTGTTAAATGTTTATTTATTTGTGAGAGAGAGACAAAGACAGAGAATCTCAAGCAGGCTCCACACTGTCAGCACCGAGCCTGAAGCATGCTTTGAACTCATGAACCATGAGATCATGACCCAAGCCGAAATCAAGAGTCAGATGCTCAACTGACAGAGGCACCCGGACGCCCCTGCTCATAAAGTTGTGGGAAAGGTCATGTGTCAAGCACATGTAAGGAACAGGGGGAAAGCCACAGACTTGCTGTAACGCAGGGGCATCACGGTCAGCGGGCGCAGAGACATTAACTCACAAGGCAGGCAGCGTGTGTGAGCTGCAGATAGCCAGCGGCCCTCATGATCAGAGGATCAGAGGAGGGGTGAGGTCACTGGGTCTTCTGGGGGTGGGTCCAGGCAAGGGGAGATATTCACACCAAAGACCTCAAAAGGATAGGAGGGCATGTGAGATAAACAGAGTGCCTTGAACACAGGTCTAGAGGATGAGGAGCATTTGGAGATGGGCAGAGGGAGGAGGGTGGGGGATGGTCATTGGGGAAGAGCAGAAGCGGAGGTGGGGAGAGAGCAAGGGAGCCAAGCCCATGGCCCTGTGTGGCTGGATGGACAGAAAGAATGCTTGGCAAAGCGAGTGTCACCCATCAGGGTATGCTGTCTTGGCGTACCAATGAAGACCACCTTCTTTCTCTTCCTGCTGGCCTTACCCTGAAAACCAACAGTGTTTACACCATCTCTAACATGTATTGACAAGGAAAGGAGAAAGCCTGAGCAAAGCAACGGCATATCTGGCCTGGCTTCTGATTAATAGCACAATTGTGGGTTGTCTGAGTGAAGCCATCCTATAAGAAGTTAGTGCATTTTCATCTTTTACAGTGAAATTTTCCTGTTTATTCCTCCCACTCATGTTCTAGAATTTTATTTATAACACTTTTTGGCCTGCTCTTTAAAGTGTGTGTGCATGCCTCTGTGTGTGAGAGACTGACTGAGAAGCTAAAGTACTCTTATTGGGCTTTGAGCTTCTGGAAAGCAGGCCCCTCGCGCACATTCCAAGTATTATAATTATGATCTATTATGCATAAGGAGAAGCAGTATAGACGATGCCCCTCTGTTCTGGCTGCACCATCTTGCTTGGCTGCCTCCTGGGCTAATAGCCATCCAGCCTCAGCTTCCCATTTGGTCCAGGCAAGGCGGCCTGCCTGTCACCTGGGGCCACAGGGCCTCTGGCAGTCTGACTCACTGTGCTAGAAGGGGCTTCAGAGAGTCACCGGGGGCCAGTCCCCCGCTGTCAGGCAGGTCCAGGGCCAGACCACCCAGACAGGTGGCCCAAAGTGTCCACAGAAAGGCCCCGGGCCCAGCTGGGCACGTGGCACAGAGCTGAGCCAGCCTGATGGACAGGAAGTGTTTCCCCAGGTCCCACGGGGACCAGTAGGCCTCCTTGGTGGCCCTGTGGTGGCAGCAGCAGGCTGCAGAGAAACTGGAAAGAGCAGGCCCGGCCCACATGGGGGCCAGAGCGAGCCTGGGTGTCTTTCCCTCCCTCCCTTGTCAGCCCTAGCTTGAAGCTGGACAACTACTTGCCCTTGTACTGGGAAGAGAAGGGAAATCTGTCCCTCTGCAGTTCACGGCCAGGGTCTCTTCCTCTGGCCCACCGGGAGATGAAGAGCAGCTCAGCACTCTGTCCAAAGCTACAAGGACACAACTGGGGTTTGTCTTCTATTGACCCAAGGTCTGGCTGAACTCATTCATTGCTAGAGGGCAATTCGATGAAGTGGCAAAAATTCTAGATTTGGAATTGGGTAAACTTGTGTTTGAATCTTTTCTCTGCTACTTGCCTCATATATGATCTTCAGTTTCCTCATCTGGAAAACGGGAATAAAAATAGTGCCTTCCTCACAGGGTGGTTTTGAAGATTCAAAGTATCTGGAACACAAAATACAGACGACAAATATTAGCTCCCTTCAATATTTTTGGATTTATTTTTTTAAGGTAAACTCTACCGGGGCACCTGATGGCTCGGTCGGTTGGGCCTCCAACTTTGGCTCAGGTCAGATCTCACGTTTGTGGGTTCGAGCCTGGTGTCAGGCTCTGTGCTGACAGCTAGCTCAGAGCCTGGAGCCTGCTTCGGATTCTGTGTCTCCCTCTCTCTCTGCCCCTCCCTCTCTCATGCTCAGTCTCTCTCTATCAAAAATAAATAAAACATTAAAAAAATTTTTTTAAATAAATAAATAAAGTAAACTCTACCCTCAACATGGGGCTCGAAATCATGACCCTGGAGAGATCAAGAGTCGCATGCTCTACTGACTGAGCCAGTCTGGTGGCCCAGCTCCCTTCCTTCTTTACCTTGATGTGCTATACCCATGTAAAAAAAAAAAATCCAGTTCAAAAAATATGAAGGATTGTGTAAGATTTAATAGATGGAGGCAGAGATGGGAGGAAAGAGACCACGTTATGGAGCCAAGAAAGCCTTTATTGGGATCTGCGATTCCCAGGCAAGGTCCCATGGCCCGGGGAGTGGGGAGTCGGGGATATCGCGCCTGATAGGCAATGGGTGGGGGGTTTTATGGGTGAGGAGTTCTGGGTTTGATCTTGGGAGGGCAGATTATCAAATAAGGGCATTTCAGGGACGTGGCGGGATGGAATAGGTCTCCTCTCTGTCAGGGTGATGGGAAGCTGGAGCTTCATGATTGGCTGTTTCCAAATGGGGCAGGACATCCCAGGTCTGCAGGTGAGGGGCGGGGGTCGTCTGTGCACGTGTTCTCCTCCGGCCCCCAGAGAAATGGCCACTTGGTCGCCACCTTAAAGTGACTCTTACAGATTGATCTCAATTTCTGTTGATCTAAATACTGCTTTCAATAACTGCAGAGCAAAGGCACTGGCTCTATGGGGTTTCATGTGACATTTGCTTCACTGACCGTATCAGCCAAAGTGCGACATAATGGTTGATAATGGAAACTCAGGGCACCCTGAGTACCACTGCCGAGAATTTTAGCCAGTATTTTGCTATCGGGAGATGTGGCTGTGAAGCCATGATTTATAGCAGGGTCTCATCTGTATATTCAGAACTTCTTATTCCTACGGCATTTTTGTTTTTTTTTCCTCTGTGTCCTCTTCAAGTTTGTTTTTCACTATTCCTCTGGGTAAGTTTTCATCACTGTGAAGTGGAGTGGAAGAATGCCTTCTTGTTTTTGCAGATTGAGATTTTTGAACAAATGAAAGACTGATAGTACTGTCTTCATTTAACTTAATAATAATCCTTTCCAGGGGCATCTGGGCGGTTCAGTGGGTTGGGCGTCTGACTTCAGCTCAGGTCAGGATCTCACAGTTCGTGGGTTTGAGCCCCACATCGTTCTCTGGACTGACAGCTCAGAGTCTGTGTCTCCCTCTCTCTCTGACCCTCCCCGGCTCACACTCTGTCTCTTTCTCTCTCAAAAATAAATAAACATTTTTTAAAAAGTTTTAAATATAATCCTTTCCATTGTATTAAATGAAATAACCTATGTAAAGTGTCCAGCATAGATTAGGTACTTAATAATTAGCAGCTCCTCTTATTATTATTACTTCTATTATGATTATAAAGCAGGAAATGATAGGGGAAGACAAGCAAGAGGAAAGCTTTATCATTCGTATCCTGGCTAGAATGCTGAGTTCCAAATGGATATACATTACATCAAAGGCCCATTCAGCCATCTCAGCAAGATATTGAAATACCCCCATCTAAAGTCAATGAAGTCCCCAAAGTTGTCAACTTGATCCTTGAGCCTGAGACCAGAGAGAAAGAAGAGGCTGGCCAGCCTAAGGTTCTTTTTAAATGCTCCAAACAAAAGGTTAATAAGGAAGTGGAGAGGCCCTTCCTGGCGGGACACAAAGGCAGGGCCCTCCCCTCAAGGAACTTAGACTCTCCCTTTGGCTCACTCCTCGCCCTATTACACCCACTTGTATGTTGTTTTGTAAGTGTCCTTAAATCTTTTCTCAAGAGAGTCACTTGGAGATCACTAATTAGGCCTGTAAACCCATGGGGGACAAGGGCCCCTGGCTTTTATTTCTTTTGCTTCCTGTCCCTCTCACAGAGACTAGCGCAGTACTCAACACGGGGCAGAGCCTCAATAGAAGTTGCTGACTGGCTGACCTTGGGGACGTGCTCAACAGGCTAGTTAGAAGCCTCAGCTTAAGTCGTGTTAACTGGCATTCACTGGTGACTGTGGCTGGCTGGCTGGCTCAGACGGAGCAGAACGAGCCACAAAGTGCAAGCGTGCCAAGGGCAGTCCAGTCGAGAAAGCCAGGCCGTGAGCAGATGGGGGCGGGAGGTGGGGGGCTCAGTCATCTCCTGCAGTAGATTGGATATAATTACCTCTACAACATGTGCCCAGATTACCTTCTGTGGAACTGAGTCTTTGACAGCAAACTGCCTGTTGAAAGTCAGAAGCCACAGGAAGCGGGCAGAAGGAGGAGAGGGCGGGGTATGTGTGTGGATACTTTAAAAGCCTGACCTTTTAAGATGTGTTTAACACTGTAAACATCTGATATCTTTGGAGTGCTACTGTCACCACCACAGCAAAGGCACTGGCTCTATGGGGTTTTGTGTGACATTTGCTTCACTGACCGTATTAGCCAAAGCGCAATGTTCTGGCTGATAATGGAAACTCAGGGCACCCTTTTTGTCTTGGGGTACAGGAGAGCCCACCGGGAGTCAGGAAGGATTCCTAGTGGAAGCACTGAGCTATCATGTGACTTGGGGACTGTCCTGTCTTCTCTTACGTGCCAGAGGACAATGATCTGAAGGCCTGTTGGAGGAAGACAACAGATTTAATCCCCATAGTTCCTGAAGGAGGGATGGGAACCAAGGGTAGATGTTACAAGGAAACAGATTTCCACTCTATATAAGGAAGAGCTTTCTAACCCACTAGAACTGTTAAAATCTAGATGGGTTGCCGGCTAAGGTAATGAGTTCTCCATGTGGGTGAGTGTTTAAGTTTCTGATTTTGTCTTCCTAACCACATATCCTGCTTCTTTGCTCAAATTTGCAAAACCAAAGCCCTAACCGCCCATGATTCAAAGCGACTAAATATGAGACCTTGGCATCCTAACCTCGGTGGCTGTTGGGTCCACTGCCAACCCTGGCTGATGAGATGGGGAGTCCTTCCCCTAGAAATTGAAGTTGGGTCTCAGAACCCTGTCTCTGGAGGGAGGCGTGGCTCAGCCCAAGCACTTCCTGGGGTGAGTTAGGATGTTCCTGCGTTGACCCTGGGGGAGTTGGGCACTCCAGGTGTTGTGCCTTCCTTCTGTTGTTGGACTTTCCGGGTACCAGGCGGGCTCTCTGGGGCTGGGCCAGCTGGGCCAGGCACAGCTGTGGCATCCCACCAGTTCGGCCCCTCTCGGAGACAAGTCCATTCTTCTGCCCCAAGGAAGAGCTGCCACCAAGCAAGCTTGGCAAGTAAATACAAGACATTTCCAAACTCCAAACCATTTGTCATTAGCTTGCCAGTCCCCTAAAGGTACTCTTAAGAGTAAAGGACATGAAATTAGCATTCTTGACCTTTAACCCCGTACAAATCATCATTCCCTGAGTGGCTATTCACAAAGCAGAATTCAGTCATTCAGGCCAGATCCACTCAACCTGGAGATGTGTGTTTTGTGAGGCAGATTTGGGGCGATCTCTTAAGTTACATCTAAGTTTTAAGTGTGTTCAGCCCTTAAATGAATAGTATTTTAAAGAAAGCATTGGAGACTTTTTTTAAAAACTTTTTTAATGTTTTTTATTTATTTTTTTAATCTTTTTTTGTTTTGTTTTTAAAAATTTTTTTTTAATGTTTTATTAATTTTTGATACAGGAGAGACAGAGCATGAGAGGGGGAGGGTCAGAGAGAGAAGGAGACACAGAACCGGAAGCAGGCTCCAGGCTCTGAGCTAGCTGTCAGCACAGAGCCTGATGTGGGGCTCGAACCCACAAACTGTGAGATCATGACCTGAGCCGAAGCCAGACGCTTAAGTGACTGAGCCACCCAGGTGCCCCAGCATTGGAGACTTTTGAGTGGTACTTTCAGTAATAATACTTTACTCTTGGGAGGGGTATCCATTTGCAATTTACAGACTTTTCAAGAACGTGGACTTATCAAAGTAAAGGAGCAAGGACTCAGCGCACCCCAGGAACATATGTGCCCCATGAATGTGAAGATCTCAACCAAGCACTCACCGAGGCCCCTCGATCGTTTATATCCTCTCTTGCTGGCTCAGGACCCACTTCAGTGCACTCCCATGAGCGGGTACAAAGACTGTGGGTCCCCTCCCAGCCACCACCAACCTCCCCTTTGGCCCTAGAGGTCGCCAAGATCTTCCTTTCCAGGACATCGTCTGAGAGTGGCAGGGTAAAGCTGACCAACTTGGGCCAAAGGTGACCGAGGCCTTTGCCAGAGAGCCGGAAGTGGCCGTAACCACCCCTACCCCACCCTGGATACTAATGGGGAAGGAAGGGGCAGAAGTGGGACAACCAGAGGGAAACAAACCACAAGAGACTCTTAAGGATAGAGAACAACGTGAGGGTTGCTGGAGGGGAGGATGAGCACTGGGTGTTGGATGTAAGTGATGAATCCCTAAATTCTGCTCCTGAAACCAATATTGCACTGGATGTGAACTAAAATTTAACTTAAGGAAAAAAGAAGTGGGACACGTGTCTCAGAGCATAGTTGGAAACAGAGTCAAAGATGAGAATCCGGGGAGAATCCACTGAGGAAATCCTTGCCAACGTGGGTGGCAGACAGGGTGTTTGAGCGGGAGGCGCTACCATTTGTGGAGGGCCTGTGAGGTGTTACTTGTTCCTAGGTGCTTTCTTGTGTTATCCTATTTCATCCTCCCCTGAGACTGATGTTACTCTCCCCTACTATATGGGCAGACGAAGAACAGGGCTGCGAGAGGTGCAGACACCTGCCTGAGGTCACACAGCCGCTTTCCGGATACTCCTGTGTATCTAACTTGAGTGCTCACGTTCTCCAGGCTTGGCTGCAGCTCGCCAGCTGCCCTAACACTACCTGACCGGGAAGAAGGAGGACGCAGACACAGGACATGCTTCTCCCCCTGAGTTTCTGCAGTTTCCAAACCCAACACTGGGCCAGGGAGGGTCTGGAGCTGCTCCGCTCCTCTGGTGCCTGTCGGCCTCTTCCTGTGTTGACCCCCCTCCCCCCAAGGTACCCCAGGAGCACACAGGCTTTAGTGGGCATGGCTGCCCTTCCCCTCCCCCACCTCGGACAAGTTGGAGCTCTTATCCTAGAATTCAACCCTCCCCGGAAGCAGGAATCTATGTGCTAATGTGTTAATCCTTCTATTCAAAAGGTCGCTACTTCCCTACTGTGGGGACCAGCAGCAGTCTATAACCCGCCCCATACAGTATTTCTGTCCTGGGGTGAGCCTTGTTCCAGCCTAATTATAGCACAAAGCGGAGTTTAGACCCACTCATGCAGTTGTTTAAATTTACTGGGAGCAAATAGGGCTAGAGGATTTGGAAGGTGGCAGTAGGGTCCCGACTGCCAAGTTACTGCAGACCACGAGATGGCCGGGGCTCGTAGGGAAACGGAGAGGAGGCAGAAGAGTCTCGTGCATGTGTGGCCTAGCGAGAAAGACCCCCTCAAGGGGCAGGAGGGTGCAGGCGAATTACCCTACCCACAGCTGGGGCCGGACTGGCCTCCTGGAGGAATGTGGCCCTCCCTCCGGTGTGCCACGGGAGCCTTTAAAAAGGTTGCCTCCATTGTGGGAACCTTTCTTTCCTGTGTGGGAAAGAACTGGGCTCCAGTTTCAACCAGACCATTCTGAGAAGGCCCCGAAAGAAGGGAATGGTGGGAACAGGCAACCAGGCCTTTCCTAGTGACACCGGGCACCGAGGAGAGGCAATGGTGACCCCCCTCACTATCCGGCTGGGGCTTCAGGGCGACACAGGCCAGGCATAGTTATGGGCACTTGCTCCTACTTTGCTGAACAGAGGAGACAGAGGAGAACATCCCAGAGAAGAACAGTGTATGGCATTCTGCCCTCTCCTGCCTCTCCTCACCTGCTGTCCCATGGCAGTGGGGACAGGAGGACAAGGCAGCAGCCCTGGTCGCTGGACCTAGGGAGCTGCCGAAAAAAATCCAGTGATTGAGGGGAAAGAGCACTGGACTGGGAGTTAAGAGGCAGGGGCCCATCTCCTCCAGTCCCTGGCCCTCTGATAGGGAATTCTGTGGCTCCAGTGTTCCAGAATTGACCTCCTGAGGAGACCTTTTAGAAGTTACAAAAAACCAGGACAGGACATGAAACTAGAACGCACAGAGGACTCCTCCCCCAGGTGAGGCAAACCCGGGGTGCCATGGTGGTTGCTGCCGCCACGGAGAGCAGCCTTGTCACACTGAAGCACTCATGTCAGGCTGCAGGTAACCGGCCCTGGCTGCTGCCGACGGCCCCCGGGGCCCACTGACCAACACAAGCCGACGGCTGCCCTGTGAGGACCTTCTGACTAGTAAGAGGGACCTGTGGGTGGAGCGTTGGACTCTTGATCTTGGGGTGGTGGGTTCAAGCTCCACGTTGAGTGTAGACATTACTAAAAAGGGGGGGAGAGGGCAGAGTCTAATGAGCAAGCTGGGCAGAGTGGGGAAAAATGTACCAAAATGCATCAGTGGTTATAACAATCTTGAGATTGGGGATAATGAGGCTCTCCCCTTTTCCTTATTTTCCAACCTTTCAGGAAGGCAGCCATATTAACTTTTCTAACATTTGCCTGACTAAAAGAAAGCTTGTCAGAGGCCATGATCTATGCGGCTAGGTGACTGGAGCCTTAATGGGGCTGACCATTTACTTTGGAATTGTACTGTCCGATAGGCTGACCACTAGCCACATTCAACTGTTTAAATGTAAATTGATTGACATTAAGAGCAATTTAACATTCAGCTTGTCCGTTGCACAAGCCACATTTCAAGTGCTTAGCAGCCATATGTGTTAGTGGCTACCATATTGGACACCACAAATATCGAATATTTCCAGCAGCTCAGAGAGTTCTACTGGGTAGTGCTGTTTTGTAACATCTAGGAAAATGGGTTTGAAAGTCAAAGTAATATCAAATGTCTGCTAACAACACACTGGCCTTATGTCTTTAAAGCATCTACTTAAGGGGCACCTGGCTGGCTCAGTCGGTGAAGTATGTGACTTGACCTTGGGATTGTGAGTTTGAGCCCCATGTTGGGTATAGAAAGTACTTAAAAGTAAAATCTTGAAAAAAAAAAAAAACGCACCTACTTGGAACCCTTTGCTTATGGAAATGGATAGCTCCACATTATTTTCTTGTATTTACTCAAAGAGGTGAACTCAACCTCTTTGGACCACACTTTGTCAGTTGCTACTGTTCTTGCATGATTGAAAGCAATAAAACTGTAATTCCTGAAAGCACGGTCTTACTGCTTTTTAGATAGTAGCCGGCCTTGGCACATCCTGGATCCCAGCTTTCGCCCTCCTTCTAGAAGACAATCAGTTCATGTGAGAGGCTGCTATTTTGTGGGATGGGTGAGATCTGAGAGATCCTGTAATGCCTGATGGGATCCCAAAGCTAATTGTTGCCCCCACATCTTACTCACAGAAAACCAGGCCTTATCGTGGATGTGGAAGTGGGGGGCAGAGTGGAGTGCTGGGACGCGGGGAGAAGTCCAGGTAACAGTGGCATTTGACTATTATCCTAATGTTTCTAGAAAATTAAAAAAAAAAAAAAACAAACCTCCTCCTACAGAGTTCCGGAGCCCCTGGATATCTTAGTGTTTCCCTCTGACCCCTCCCCCAACTAAGAAAAACACCCTTACTGGATGGGCTCTTGCTGTGGTCTCACCCATAAAAACTCCTCCGTGTAGCTTAATCATCATTAGCTGGGCGAGGCTACTCTGGCCAAGTGCTGTGCCAGGCACCAGGGAGTCAGAAATGAGCAAAACCCGGGAGGAAAATGAGCAAAAACAAGGAGATCATGCTTGAGGAGGGCACACAGACATCTAAGCAGTGTATTTCAATCCAGTGTGCTAGGTGCTACCTACAGACACGTGCGGGGTGCCGTGGGAGCAGAGGACAGAGAAGGTTGCACTGTTCGTTCAGAAATAAGAGAAGGATAGGAGAAGTTCGCTAGGCCAGAAAGGAAGGGGTTTTCAAGGGAGAGGCATGGAGCCATGGAACTTCTGGCCTTGGGGGGCGGGAAGCAAAGACTGAAAACCTGAGGGTCCCGCACAGAGTGGAGGTGGGTAGGAGCAGGGGGGCACCTGGGTAATGAGGTTGGCGTAGCAGGCCACGAGGACCCTATGTGGAGTTTGGACTTGATCTTGATGACAGTGGGAAAGTCCTGGAAGGCATAGTGGAAAGAATGGACTAGAGGGGATCAAGTCTGGACAGAAAAAGTGAGTAGAGTGTCAGGCCTTGCTTCTACTCCCTAGACACTTCCTGGAATCATCACTCAAGGTCACTCAGCTTCCAACTCAGTTCTATCTGTCTCTGCACTACATTCCATTGTCTCTGAGGACATACCGCGGGCAATAGCCTAGGAATTAGCCAATAATTTCATTGATTTAACTGGTTTATACAAAATGACACAACGTGCAAGGCACAGAAATATAAAGAAGAATAAGGCATGGCCACCGCCCTCAACTCTTCTGCTTTTTAAATAACCTCGATATATATCAGAGGGTTTGACTGTAATTTAAACAGCAGTGAAGGTAACAGTACTCTAAGACATCCAAACATGTTGAGAATTATAACGATTCTAATAATAGCTTTGGTAATACAAACACCTTTAGCAGGAAATGATCTTCTGATTGGCCCGGAGAAGTGAGCACATAACCAGAAATCCAAGTTAGCCGGTCCCTTCTATGGCCTCAAGCATATCCCTTCTCTGCCCGCTAGCTTGTTCTTCTGAAAATTAGGACAGATCTAACAAGCACTTCTATATCTGACAAGGCTATGCTAGAAAGTTTACTATCAAGTTCCATTAACTATTTTCATATGCAGTCATATACGTAGAACATTTCTCTTTTATGTTCTGTTTTTCTTTAAAAAAAAAAAAATCCCCCTTACTCTATTTCTCAGGAGGATTTGGTTCTCCTTCCCCCTATGATTTCCAGAACATTTCAAAACTCCTCAAATGAAAATATGCGAGTCATGACTTGTGGGTAGCAAGTTAGGACGTGTGGGACAGTTGGGGGGGGGGCAAACTCTGAGACCTGCCAACAATTGTTTTCTCTCGATTCGAACGGACGAAAAGATCATGTTATTTATACAGCATAAGGTTCCAGATTTTCAGGAATGAAATCTGAGCCCAGCATGTCAACATATTGGTCTGGTCTGTCTTGGAATCTACAGTAGATGGATTTCTTTGTGCTGGGAAACATTAGGAAGGTCAATATTCTTTTCTGATTTTTTTCTTTTAAGAAAAGAGTTCATTCTCACACTCTAAAGAGGTGGTATTAGATATCATCCAGATAATACACTCAATGGTCGCGCCGACTTCAGTTTCAAACATAAAGCCCCAGGGCAAACAGCTTTTATGTATTCAGTTACATGTTCTTTACTTTACAGATAATGTTTTTCCACAAATACTCCCAGCCTGGGAGGAAATACAGAAGTGAACAATCCAATGAAATAAAAATAATAGTGATGTTAATAACGATGAATCCCAAATTGCAAAGAACCCAGAGAAACAACCTGGGCTTCCCAGTCGACCACGAGTCGCCCCGAAAATGGGAGCCTGAGAGAAGCAGGTGGGGCAGAGGCCTTGCCACAAAGGTGGACGGATGGCCCTGGGGGTGGTGGAAAGAGAGCTGGGCCGGGGGATGACAGGACAGGACCAGACTTCAAGTCCTGGCCTCTTCCTGAGGAGCCAGCTAGCTCTGCAACAAGGTATAATCACTCACCCTCCGAGGCCTTCAGTTTTCTCATCTTCAAAAGAAAGGGGTTGGCCTGGACCTCGAGGAAAGGGCTCTGGAGCCCGACAGCTGGAGGCCTGCCCCGTCTCTACCGCTGGCCGGTGCAGAGCCCTGGATAGGCAGTTAGTCTGTCTCTGAGCCTCAGTTCCTTCCCCTGTAAAATCAAGGACCGTAATACTTTCCTGACTGAACTATGCTTAGGATTAAAGGGAGAGGATTTTTAAAGTATCTGGCACATAGTAGGCAGCACTCTGGAAACTCGAGTTCCTTTCAGGCTTCCTCTCGAGGTCGCTTTCAGCGCTGAAACACTCAGGCCCCAATCCAGTTCCTTTGTCTCCAAAATCCAGTCCGTGGCTTAGCAAAAGCCCTAATTCCCAATCGCTACAGGGGCACACACACCTGAATTGCTTCTTTCAGTTTTCCAAATTGCCACTGAAACTTGCTTCCCCCAAAGTATTTGCCCCAATTCAGCGTCTCTTAAAGCGCATAGCCACACTTTTTGCCTCCTGGACTGGGCTTCAACTTCTCTTCCCCCAGGCGGTGGCGGAGAGCAGCTGAGGGAGACTGGGACAGCCCTGGGACAGCTCGGCCACCCATTTCCGCCCCTCCAGGTGTTTCTTTGCAGGCCCGAAATTCAGCTAGTGTTTCCCACGAAGGGAGGGCGCAGACCCGGCCCATCTTCCGGGCGCTGGCCTTAGGATTAGCAGAACCCCAGACGGGGTCCCTTAGGGGGCTGGTCTGTTGGTGCTTTGACTGACGTGGCCTGGGTAGAGGGCTGCTGCGTGGTGGTCCTTCTTTGGGAAAGGAACTCCTTGTTCGGAATTCCTTAATTCCAGGGAGGCCTCAGATACATATTTATAAAAGTAACATATGTAATTTACATATATTTATAACAGTAATATAACCACATTAGAGAAGCTTTGAAAAGCAGAGCAAAAGAAAAAGCCCTCCCCCTTTATAATTACAACTCCCAAGCGCAGAGGCTGGTAGTATTTTGCTCTGTGTTAGTTCTGTTGTGTTCTTTGAGTCCTTTCCCAAAGCTTTCATTTAGCTAGTTCTATATTTATTTACACACACACACACACACACACACACACACACACACATTTTTGTACCTTGGTTTTCACATTGTGAACTTTTCTAGGTAGATACTTCAGAGTCATTTAGTAGCTGCAGACTATGCGAGTGTATTTTACAATTTTCTTGTTGGCCCTTTGGGTGGGCTCCAATGCTCCTGTATTGTACCTAGCACTGCCTCAAATGTATATTAGCATAATACCTTCTGACCCCAATTTCTTACTATTTCCTTTTTTTAAGTTTTTTTTTTTTTTTTTTTTTTTACAGCATTGCTTCTCCTTTCAGGTCTCAGCTTGAGTGTCACCATCTTTTTTTTTTCCCATAATACTATTTCCTTTTTAAAAAATTTAAAATTTATTTATATTTTACATTTTATTTATTTTTGAGAGACAGAATGTGAACAGGGGAAGGGCAAGGAGAGATAGAGACACAGAATCTGAAGCAGGCTCCAAGCTCTGAGCTAGTGGTCAGCACAGGTCAGCACAGAGCCTGGCGTGGGGCTCGAACTCACGAACCGTGAGATCATGACCTGAGCCAAAGTTGGACGCTCAACCGACTGAGCCACTCAGGCGCCCCCTTACTGTTTCCTTAAAGTCACCTCCTAGAAATTAAAATGTAAGGTTAATGAGTATGAACACGTTCCTGGTTCCATCAGTCTTGCCCAGATGCTTTCCAAGAGGCTGAACCAACACACGCTCTCACTTCTGTAAAATGGTGGGGTTTTTTTCCTCCGGGGGAGGGGGGCAAATGTGCTATGATTTACATCGAGAGGAGCACCTTTATCTCCCTTGAGTTTGATTACTAGTTTTGTTTGTTTTTTAAGCAAGCCTTTTGAAGTGAGTGGGATTTGAGTGAAGAAAGACAGCTTAGTGAATAGAATCTGGGAAGTTGATGTTCGGGAGACATGGCAAGAGGAAGAAATGGGTGAAAGTGCTTCGTGGGGAGGAAGGGACCGGCCAGTGGGGGATGAGTTTGGGAGGGAATAATGGTGAGGCCAGCCGCCTGGATGTGGCCCAAGTCGCAGGTGTGAGGACGATGAATTTAGAAGCAGCAGTTTGGACCATAGGGAAGCAGACCTGCCTGGGCTCCGGGCATGAAATCGGCATCAAAGATTTGGTGGAGGGATGAAAGGTAAGTGAATTTTGGATTACAGAAATGACACAGTCCATCGGGTACAATGAGGAAGGAACGCTGCACTCTGTCACTTATGGAATACTTTGTGCCCACGTTTTGCAGACTACCTCAGTAGTCTTCACCCTACCCCAAGGAGAGAGGCAACATCATTATCCGCATCTTACAGATGTGGAAACTGAGGGTCTGAGGAGTTCAGCGTCGCATCCAAGGCTGCATATTTGTTACAAGTAGAAGAACTAAGGATCTGAAACCGTGCCTTCCTAATTCAAACCTAGGGCCTTCAGGATCAAGCACAAGGTTTGGACAACAGACAGAAGAGAAACAGCATTTATCCAGATCATGAGAGGCTGAGCTCAGGCCTGGGTGGAGAGAGACCAATGGCGGAGAGAACAATTGCCCACATCCCCAAATCCTTTTGGGAGTGGGGGCGGAGGACTTCCGGAATCCCAGCCTGAATCTGAATAGGTTATCTCTGAAGGCTGCGGAGCAAGGCCTAGCAAGGTTTCTGATTCCTAAATCCTCAGCTGTTTGGAGGCCCAGTGTTGCAGAGCGTTCCCACTGCCTCGTTGAGGGTGTTCTCTTCGCATAGGCCCAGCTTGGTGAATGTGGGGTGGCAAGGATCAGTTTACCCAAGCACGCTTTCCTCCCCCCTAGATCAATGAAAGAATGTGACTCCTGCTCAGTTTCAAGTACCTCCTCTTTCTCTCCCAAATAACGTAGAAACTGTGTGGGCGTAGCAGGTTCGAGGTATACAAAGCCAGAGTTGAGTTTTCTTTCTTTTCATTTTAGAAATTGTGTTTTCTTCATAGTAGTAGTAGTGTTTTGCATAGGCTCTACACCCACCGTGGGGCTTGAACTCACGATCCTGAGATCAAGAGTTGCACGCGCTACTGACTCTCCCCGCCAGAGTTAAATTTTCAAAGGCACTTGTCTACTAGCCCATTATTTCAATTCTTCATTATTTCACTAAAAACTGTCGTTGGGTTTGGAACATGGATTATGTTTGGTCACATCCAATACTGATGTGTTCTGAGCCCACCACTTTCTATTCAGCACAGTCTTGGGAAGTGTGGTTACACAGCACACATCATCTGGAGATCTGAGTAACAGAGATGAGCTGTGGAACGAAGGAACCAAGGTCTGAGTTTGCCTGGTTACAAGGCCTCGGTTTCCATAGCACTCAGCGCTCAGCGAGGAAGGAAACCCAGCTGGCCCATTGTTTTCTGAGCCCGACAAACTTTTGTGTAAAACAACAGTAATAACAGGTAATTATTTTTTCACTAAAAATTTTTTTTAATGTTTTTTATTTATTTTTGAGAGACAGAGAGAGACACTATGAGCAGGGGAGGGGCAGAGTCAGAGAGGAAGATACAGAATCCGAAGACAGGCTTCAGGCTCTGAGCTAGCTGTCAGCACAGAGTCCGATGCATGGCTTGAACCCACGAACCGTGAGATCATGACCTGAGCCGAAGCCGGATGCTAAACCGACTGAGCCACCCAGGCGCCCCCAGACTGGAGTAGGAAAAACAAAGTGTCCCACAGGCAGGATGTATACTGCCTCTGTGAGGAAAGTGGTTAATTTTTTAAAAACTTTTTTAAAGTATTTTTTTAGTGTTTTATTTATTTTTGAGAGACAGAGACAGCGTGAACAGGGGAGGGTCAGAGAGAGAGGGAGACACAGAATCTGAAGCAGGCTCCAGGCTCTGAGCTGTCAGCACAGAGCCCGACGCGGGGCTCAAACCCACGAACAGTGAGATCATGACCTGAGCCGAAGCCGGAAGCCGGACACTTAACCGACTGAGCCACCCAAGAGCCCCTCATTTCTTTTTATCACTAAGTAGTATTCCATTGTGTGGACATTGCCACTTTGTGCTGAAAGCTCAGAACCTGCAGCCTGCTTCGGATTCTGCGTCTCCTTCTCTCTCTGCCCATCCCCTGCTTACGCTCTCTCTCTCTCAAAAATAAAATAAACAGGGGTACCTGGGTGGTTCAGTGGGTCAGTTGTCCGACTTCAGCTCAGGTCATGACCTCGTGGTTCGTGGGTTTGAGCCCTGTGTCAGAGCCTGGCACCTGCTTCGAATTCTGTGTCTCCCTCCCTCTCTCTGCCCCTCCCCTGCTCACACTGTCTCTCAAAAAATAAATGTTAAAAAAAATTTTAAATAAATAAAATAAACATTAAAAATTTTTAAATAATAAACATAAATTTACAAACTACTGCGTCTTGAATTTTGAGCAGAAAATTTTTTTGTTTTTTTTAATGTTTTACTTATTTTTGAGGGCGAGAGAGACAGTGTGAGCAGGGGAGGGTCAGAGAGAGGGGGAGACACAGAATCTGAAGACAGGCTCCAGGCTCTGAGCTAGCTGTCAGCACAGAGCCCGATGTGGGGCTCGAACCCACGAACCGTGAGATTATGCCCTGAGCCGAAGTCGGACGCTTAACTGAGCCACCCAGGCGCCCCGAGCAGAAATTTAAAGAACTTGCTATATTAACTTTAGGATATAAACTTTATTTTCATGATTTTTTTTCTAGTCTTTTATAGTTGTCTACCATCTTGATACCAAAAATATGAGAAACTTTTATATTCATCATCTAATGTAATGCATATAAGAATGTTAATATGCTGTTTCACGGACATCTTCAACATATATTCTGAATTCAGTCATTTCTCCACCTCCTGTCATGACCCTAGTCCAAGTGGTGGAGACCTCTCACCTAGACTCCCTTCATACCCCAGCACCTGTCTCCTGCGAACCCTAGCTCAAGTCCCTGGAGTCTGAATCTCCTCAGGGCTTGAAGGCACTCTCCTTGTTTTTGTTTTTGTTTTTCATTTAAATTGATTATGCCAAAAATCTGCAAAAAGATTTTTAATAGTAAGAGTTATTTATTTAAAAGGCTTCTTATTAAGGATCATCTGGGGCGCCTGGGTGGCTCAGTCGGTTAAGCCTCTGACTTCAGCTCAGGTCATGATCTCACATTCGTGGGTTCGAGCCCCATGTCGGGCTCCTTGCTGACGTCGGGCTCAGAGCCTGGAGCCTGCTTCCGATTCTGTGTCTCCCTCTCTGTCTGCCCCTCCCTGCTCCTGCTGTGTCTCTCTCTGTCTCAAAAATAAATAAAACATTAAAAAAAATAAGGATCATCTAAGGGATCCATCACCTAGCATATTGTTATTAACCTAGGGTATTTTGATTTAGCATGTAAAATGTGCTGGCCCAGAGCTAGGCACTGGGGACAGGGAGATTCATAGGAGAAGATAGGACTGTTGCATTGAGTCCCTGTCATTAACCAGGTACATTTTTTAAAGTAATCTCTATGCCCTATGTGGAACTTGAATTTATGACCTGATATTGAGTCACATGCTCTACTGACTGAGCCAGCCAGGTGCCCCTACTAGGTACATTTCTGGTGTTTATTCAATTCTTCTTCCAACAATCCTGGGAGGTAGATTTTCACAACGATCAGTAACACAGATGGGGATACTGAGGCTCCCAATGACCGTGTGCCATGGCTAAGGCCATGCAGGAAGTTAGCAGAAATTCTGGGCCTGGAGAGCAGGTCCGCCTATTTCAAAGCTGTGCTCATTAATTATATACTCTTTTTCCCCATAATATATACTCATATAATATGATTCCTGGCCTTTTAAACCTTAAAGTCTAGTTGAGAAGATATGATAAATACAAACGCCAAGATTAGCAGTCCCCTGGTTATGGATACTCATCACACAAGTTCCTTGTGTATTGCAGCTGGAAATTCCACCTCTTGAGTGTTTTGGGAGGCTGGGCTGGGCTGGGCTGTGATGGTGTTGCCTTCTATTCACCCCAACCTTGTCTCTGGCTTGAGTTTGTTTGTTTGTTTGTTTTGACCTTGGCAGGAACCACCATTGCTGTCCCAGATCATCAGATTGCAAATCTAGGTTTTATTCCAGTCTTCCATTAACAAGTAAGGAGGGCCCTCTCCAACGCTAATGCACACACCAATCACCTGGGGATCTTATTAACATGCAGATTCTGAAAGAGTAGGTGGGGGATGGGGGCGGGGACTGGGATTCGGTATTTCTTTTCCTTGTTTTTTTAGCAAGACTCTTAAATTTTAATTTTAATTAATTAATTTTTTTAAAGTAAGTTCTATTCCCAGTTTGGAGCTTGAAGTCTAGACCCGGAGATGCAAAGTCACTTGCTCTACAAACTGAACCAGCCAGGTGCCCCTGGGACTCTGCGTTTGTAATAAGCTCCCCGGTGATGCTGATAATGTTGGTGGAGGGTTGGGGAGCAGACACTAAGGAGTTAAATGAACTAACCCAGATCCAGATCTCAGTGCATCTGTGAGCCCCTGGCCGAGTGCTGAGCTGCTCTTCATCTCCCGGTGGGCCAGAGGAAGAGACCCTGGCCGTGAACTGCCGAGGGACGGATTTCCCTTCTCTTCCCAGTACAAGGGCAAGTGGTTGTCCAGCTTCAAGCTAGGGCTGACAAAGGAGGGAGGGAAAGACACCCAGGCTCGCTCTGGCCCCCATGTGGGCCGGGCCTGCTCTTTCCAGTTTCTCTGCAGCCTGCTGCTGCCACCACAGGGCCACCAAGGAGGCCTACTGGTCCCCGTGGGACCTGGGGAAACACTTCCTGTCCATCAGGCTGGCTCAGCTCTGTGCCACGTGCCCAGCTGGGCCCGGGGCCTTTCTGTGGACACTTTGGGCCACCTGTCTGGGTGGTCTGGCCCTGGACCTGCCTGACAGCGGGGGACTGGCCCCCGGTGACTCTCTGAAGCCCCTTCTAGCACAGTGAGTCAGACTGCCAGAGGCCCCGTGGCCCCAGGTGACAGGCAGGCCGCCTTGCCTGGACCAAATGGGAAGCTGAGGCTGGATGGCTATTAGCCTAGGAGGCAGCCAAGCAAGATGGTGCAGCCAGAACAGAGGGGCATCGTCTATACTGCTTCTCCTTATGCATAATAGATCATAATTATAATACTTGGATTGTGTGCAAGGCCTGCTTTCCAGAAGCTCAAAGCCCAATAGAGCACTGAGTACTCTTTTTGCTAGTCTGACAATCATCCATAACATTGTTTCTATGGGAAATGGTTTCCAGTTCCCAAACTGCCTGATTGCATGCTGGGAACTGGCTGCAGAGACCGGAGGAGGAGCCAAGTAAGATCCTATTTACTAAGAGCCAGAGAACTGTTTAGAGAATGGGTTATAGGAGTGCAGAGGAGGGAGAGAGGTCCTGGCCTGGCCATTGCAAGACCTCCTGGGACAGGCAAGCGTGAGCTGTGCCTCTCAGGAGGAATAAGATTTTGGTAGGCAGGGTACAGGGGTGCAAAACCCCGAGGCAGGAACCGGGTGCTCACTACATAGGCTGGGAGAAATGGATTCTGGCTGGAGTCAAGGGCTGTCAGGCCAGATGGGATGGGAGGAAACATTGGCTATGGAGCTCGCATATGATGTACAATTTTACCAGGACTACTGCGGGCACATTACCTCCATTCCATTCGTCTAGAACCCCTCATTGCTTAGAGGAGGAAATAGCGTCACAGAGGTTAAGTGAGGCTCTTAAGCACCCCCGAGGTGGTAAGTGCTAGAATCAGAATTTGAATCCAGGCATGTGTGGGTGTTTCCATGACATTGAGACTTCTCACTCCTGCACATGTCCCTGAATCACAGATCAGGCTTCAAAATACCCATGGAAGTCCGGGTTTCTGAAAATGTTCCAAAGGCCACCTGGCCCAGATCCTTGCAAAGTCAGAGGCCATGGTGACTGTCTTAGTTTCTTAGGGCTACCACAAGAAATGGCCACAAACTGGAAGGCTCGAGCATTTTAATGCGTCCTCTCAGTTCTGGAAGCCAGGAGTCTGAAATCAAGGCATCAGCAGAGCTATCTTCCTCCAAAGCCTCTAGAGGAGGGAGTATCCTTGGGTGTTAGGCAGGCTTCTTCAGGGAAACAGAACCAATAGGAGAGAGAGAGAGAGACAGAGAGAGAGAGAGAGAGAGAGAGAGAGATTTATCATCAGGAACAGGAAGGCTGGCAAGGCTGAAATCCGCAGGGTGGGCTGGCAGGGTGGAGACCCAGGAGACCCAGTGTGCCAGGACCAGGAAGAGCTAATGTCTCAGATCAAGTTGGAAGTCAATCTGCTAAAGACATTTTTTTTCCGCTGGGGGAGGGGGTGGGATCAGCCTTTTGCTCTATTCTCGCCTTCAACTGGTTGGATGAAGCCTGCCTACATAATGGAGGGCAATCTGCTTTACCCAAAGCCCTCTGATTTAACGTTAATGTCATCTAAAACACCCCCACAGAAACACCCAGAATAATAATGTTTGACCAAATATCTGGGTATCCTCCTGTCCAGCCAAGCTGACACTTAGAACTAATCATCATATTTTCCTTGCCGCTTCCAGCTGCTGGTGGCTTTAGGGATGCCTCGTCTTGGGGCTGCAGGATTCCAATCTCCGAGTCCATCTTCTCACAGTTTTCTTCCTATGGGTCCTGTCTGAAATCTTTCTCTGCCTTTCTCTGACCAGGCCACCTGTTATTGGACTTAGGGTCCATCCTAAATCTAGAATGATCTCATTTCAAGATCCTTAGTCACTTTTATTACATCTGCAAATACCCTTTTTCCCAAACATGTCATAATCACAGACTGTTAGTTGGCCGCCAACTGGGGTAAATATTTTAAATGCACGATCCTGCTGGTATGCCTGGCCCATCCCTTTGTGAAGCAAGAAGGAGAAAGATGCCCAGAGAACCTTTTACATTTTTTTTTCAAGGGGTTCTTGAGTGGCTCAGTCGGTTGAGTGTCCGACCCTGGATTTCAGCTCAGGTCATGATCTCATGGTTCATGAGTTCAAGCCCCATGTTGGGCTTTGTGCTAACAGTGCAGAGCCTGCTTGGGAGTCTCTGTCTCCCTCTCTCTCTGTCTGCCCATCCCCTGCTCTCTCTCTTTCTCTCTCAAAAAAAATAAATAAACATTAAAAAAGAAAATTATTTTTATAATTGTTTTCCAATGCTACTCTATCATAATCTTTATTTGAAGTCAATAAAATTTAACAAACACGCTTAATTGGAGCTCTCTATATAAATCACACTTGTAGATATATCTGGAAATTTACACGTACCCAGCAGTACATGTGTATCCTCTGTGGACAAGTAGAAAAGAAAAATATTTAGTTAAAAATGGCCCTGAAGCAAGAAGCCACCTCCCAGTACCGACCCGCCATCATGAAGCAAAGACCTCCTTGAGGCATATGTGACATGATCCATTTCAGACCAGCTCTGACACACCTCCTTCCGCCACACTGGTTGAAGCCTCCACATGCTTATAGTGAAGAAGAGGGAGATAACTATATCTTTAACACTAGGGAATTGGTTATGACTTTACTGATATTGTGGGAGTCCTGTCGTTTCTGCAAATTCCTATAAATTCCTTTGATATCTTTTGTACGCACTTAAGCCCCTTTCAGGGCTTTACATCTAGACATTTGACTAAATAAATACTTTTCTGATCACTGAGTTTATATTTGCGTTTGATTGCTTATGTTCTTCATCCTTCGCTGAGTTTCTGAGCTTCTCTCTGATACTATTTCCCATCTGCCTAAATAGCTTATTTCCTCTTACACAGGTCTACTAACAATGAGCTATTGTAGTTTTCTTTTATATAAAATGTCTTTAATTTATCTTCACTGTTTTCAAAAAAATTTTATTTGAGGGCACCTGGGTGGCTCAGTTGGTTAAGCGTCCAACTTCAGGTCAGGTCATGATCTCCTGGTTCGTGGGTTCAAGCCCTGCCTCCAGCTCTGTGCTGACAGCTCAGCCCAGAGCCTGCTTCGGATTCTGTGTCTCTCTCTCTGCCCCTCCCCTGCTTGTGCTCTGTCTCTCTCTCAATAAATAAATAAATAAACATTAAAACACTTTATTTTAAGTAATCTCTACACCCATCATGGGGCTCAAACTTACAACCTTGAGATCAAGAGTCATCTGCTCTACCAACTGAGCCAGCCAGGTGCCCTTCATCACTCTTGAAGGATCCTTTACTGTTTATAGAATTCTAGGCTGACAGTTTTTGTTTCAGCACTGTAAAGATGTTCATCCTTCATGGTTCTGGTAGTGTAAGGATGCAGGTCTGATTCAGGTTTCCCCTCTGACCTTGAAGGCCATTAACATTTCTGGGGACAGGCCTAAAGATGGAGGTTAAGACTAGTCACGCCCTACATGAGGGTCCCAGTCATGCCCTACGTGAGGGTTCTGGGTCCACTCTGTAATTGGTTAAAATTACTGTCAATGATGTAATGCTATAATGATTGGACCCCTGTACCTGTGTCACAATTTCCTGTAACTCCCCCTTCCCAAACTCATAAAAGACCCTGCCCCGCCATGTTCAGGGCTGGCTCCACATGGACCCAGTGTGTTGTTGAAGGCTGTGAGCCCGAGTTTAGGCTGGCTGGGCCTAAATTCGTAATAAAGCCCTTTGCTTCTGCATGCGTGATTCGGCCTCCCAGGTAATCTCTGGTTTTTGGGGGTGATATTAAAATCTGGGTACAACAGTAGGAAGACGGTCATTTGAATGGTCATCCCCTTATATATACTATTTTGTTTATCACTGGCTACCTGCAAGATTTCCTTTTTATCTTTGGCTTTCATCCACTTGATTATGATGTATCAGGCATGATTTTCTTCATATTTATCCTGTTTGGTGTTCACCAAATTTGGGGATATTTTTGCCATTTTTAATTTTTTTTTCTTCCCTCTTCTCTCTTTCTGGGACAATTACCTATCTGTTAGATCTTTTGTTATTGTCTCACAGATCCCTGAAGCTCTGGTCATTTTCCTCTCTCCCTTTTTTTCTTTTTAAAGGTTTTATTTTTAAGTAATCTCTATACCCAATGTGGGGCTCGAACTCACAGCTCTGAGATCAAGAGTTGCACACTCTCCTGACTGAGCCAGCCAGACCCCCCCATGATCATTTTATTTTCTGATCTTTGTAATATCTCTTCTTTATTTTTTAGGTTTTAAAAAAAATTTTTATTTAAGTAATCACTATACCCCATGTGGGGCTTGACCCCAAAACCAGGAGTTGCACACTCTTACAACTGAGATAGGCAGGTGCCCTTCCCTCTTTTTTGGTTTGGAGAATTTCCACTGATCACTCTTCATGTTCACTGACTTTTTCTCTGTCTTTTCTATTCTGTTCTTAAATCCATTCAGATTTTTCCCCTAAACATTATATTTTTTGTTTTTAGAATTTCATTCATTTTTGTATAGTTTCTATTTCCTTTTCTTGAGACTTCCTTCTTTTTCACATTCATTACAAGCACATTTTTCTTCAATTCATTGCCCATAGTTATAATATTACTTCAAAGCCCTTACCTGATAATTCCAACTTCTGAGTCATCTTGGCATTGAACTCAACTACTGATTGGCTTCTGTTTTGAGAATGGGGGGGAGGTCACATTTTCCTACTTTTTGTTTTTGTTTTGTTTTTCTATATTTGATAATTCTGATGGTATCCTAGGCATAGTAATTGTTAGGTTGTAGAGACTCTGGATTCTAGTATATTCCTCCAAAAGGTGTGGATGTTTTTTTGTTTTAGCAAGCAATTACCTTTGTTCGGCTCCGACTGCAAACTCTAGCTCACCTACAAAAGACATCAGCTCAATGATTGGTTCAAATCTTTTAGCCCTAGCCGGAATGTGATTTGAGTCTGCCCCAGGACTGCACGGTTCAAGGGTCCTGGGGTCAGACAGAGATCTTGGCTAAGTATATGCACAGAATATGGGGCTTTTCTGTTCTGCATCTCTCCTTTCCAGGATTCCTCTGGCATTTTCAAGTGGCTGTTGTTACCCTGGGTTCTGACATTTGATTCGTCAGGTCAGGAAGATGGAAGGTTTTCTCTGGAGTTTTAGCTGTCTTGTGCCATGCTGCAACAGTAGTCTGGGCTCAGGTTGTAAACTGTACAAACGGAAACTCACCCCACAACAGTCCCACGTCCCCATTTCAGCTCCCATCCAACATCTGCCTGTTTTTGTTTTTTTGTTTGGTGATGTTTTTTACTCTCCAGAATCTCCAGGTTTCTTTCGTTTTCCTTTTTTCTTTTTTTTTCTCAGAGTTTGTAGTTGCTATCAACTCAGAGGTTGTGTGGTTACTGGCTTATTCTACAATACTGGAAGTGGAAACATTTTAGTTTTTGAATAAATAAAGGCATTGGAGTATTTACCCCTTGCTAAAAAAATAATATATGTGCATTTAAAAATGATATGACAGGGGTACCTGGGTGGGTCACTCATTTAAGTATCTGACTCTTGATTTCCGCTCAGGTCATGATCTCATGTTTCCTGAGTTTGAGCCCCACATTGGGCTCTGCACTGACAGTGCTGAGCATGCTTGGGATTCTGTCTTTCCCTCTCTCTCTCTGCCCCTCCCTGCTCGGGCTCTTTCTCTCTCAAAATAAATAAATAAATAAACGTAAAATAAATATGATATGACATAAAAAAAGAAATGACATAGAGAAACACAAAGAAGACAATAAAACTACCCATAATTTCATCTTTAAAAGACACTACTGGAGCACCTGGGTGGCTCAGTTAGTTAAGCATCTGGCTTGATTTTGGTTCAGATCATGATCTTATAGTTTGTGAGTTCAAGCCCCAGATCAGGCTCTGAGCTGACAGCACAGAGCCTGCTTAGGATTCTCTCTCTCCCTGAGTCTCTGTCCCTCCCCTGTGCTCTGTCTCTGTCTCTCTCTGTCAAAATAAACTTAAAACAAATAAAAGACACTATTACCATGTTGATATATTTCCTTCCATTTTTTCATATATATATTTTATGTATATATATCCTAATGTGTTTCCACATGCATATATGTACACACACACACACACATATATATTCCCTTTTTTTTAATTTTTATTTTTTTTAAGTAATCTTTATAGCCACTGTGGGGCTCAAACTCATGACCCTGAGATTAAGAGTCACACAAGAAGTATATGTATTTCTTATAACTAAAACAGGAGCATACTGTAGATGTAAGATAACCTGCTTTACCCCACCCCAATGGGGCAATATATAATAAACACCGGAAAAGGAGTTATTCTGGGCATAAGAACAAAGGGTTGGTGAACTTACTAAAGATAGATTGAAAACTGAGAGTTTTGATCTAAAAGGGGTGGTGCTGAGAGGTGGTACATTGGAGCGTAAGGTCCACGGAAGGGCCTCAGCACCCTGCCCTCATGTTGTAATAGAGGGAACGGTGTCTTTTTTTCAGCCCTAAACACCTGGGGAGGGGCTGAGCATTTGAGCTTGGGCTGTGACTTCCTCTGTGGACTCTGGCTATTAGCGACTCTGATGAGGGGAAGCCCCAGCCCCGGAGCCCATGGGGGCTCAGGCAGGCCCCACAGATAGCTCTACAGGACACTAGCAGTCACTGCAGCTTCTGGGTGGCCCTTCCAAGTGCACATGCTGACCAGTGCTGACTGTACATGGAAGATGTGAGAAGTAGGCCCTGGGTTAGGGAAGCAAAGCTATTATTTGATGCACTGATGTGAGTTTTCAGGTGTCATCAACCACAGCGGGGGGGGGGGGGGACCTTCATTCAGAGTCAAATTACCTGATGAGAAGTCACCCTTCTTCTTTAGAATCAATCTTCTGTTGTTTTGGTTTGACCTGAGGTATTTATTCACTACTCCTTTTTTCTCTCTCTTTTTTAAGGTAGGCTTCAAGCCCAACGTGGAGCCCAACACAGAGACCAACACGGGGTTTGAACTCATGACCCTGAGATCAAGACCTCAGCTGAGATCAGGAGTCGGATGCTCAACCAGTTGAGCCACCCAGGAGACCCTTTATTCACTACTCTTCCCCTACTTATCCGATGTTTTCCAGTATGCTGAATCCTTGATTAGGTCTTTAGACCTGGATCCTCTGCCCAATTTTGTTAGCCACTAACTTCCAACTCAGCATGTTCTTTTGAAAAAAAAAAATTTTAATGTTTTATTTATTTTTGAGAGAGATACAGAGTATAGGCAGGAGATACAGAGTATAGCAGAGAGAAAGGAAGACACAGAATCCACAAAGCAGGCTCCAGGCTCTGAGCTGTCAGCACAGAGCCTGATGCAAGGCTCACACCCATGAACCATGAGATCATGACCTGAGTCGAAGGCCGACGCTTAACCAACTGACCCACCCAGGTGCCCCAAACTCAGTATGTTCTAATCTGAGCTCATCATTTCCTTCCAGGACTTACTCATCTTCTTGCCTTTCATATTTTTGTTCAGGACACCACCCTTAGGTCACCCAGTTGTTGTCTCCTCACTGACTCCTCTCTCTCTCCGACCTCTGTCTTCCATCAGTGCCTGCGTTTTGGTGACTTTTGTTCCATGAAGAGGATCCATTAAAGGATTCTGAGTAGAGGAGTAGGGTGTGAACAGATGTGGGCTTTGGTACAGAGAACAAACTGGGGTTGGAGACAAAGAGACAGCTGAAGGGCAGAGAGACCCATTTGGAGGACAGCAACAGACCATGTAAGAAATGAAAGTGTTACTTGAAATGGAGGAGAGGGTTTCAAGAGACAACTTGTACATGGAATACCTTAAAAATTTCAAATCCAGAAGAACTCTTAAAGTTCTTAAACTCTTAAAGTTGAAAAGATGCCTAATGTTGTTCAAGATATGCATTTTGGGGGCGTGCCTGGGTGGCTCAGTCAGTTTAGTGTCTAACTGTTGATTTTGGCTCAGATTTGGCTCTCAGGATTCATGGCATCAAGCCCCACATTGGGCTTTGTGCTGAGCATGGAGTGTGCTTGGGATTCTCTCTTCCTTAGTCTTCCCCTATCCTGCGCACTTGCTCTCTCTCAAAATAAATAAATAAACATTAAAAAAGATATGCATTTTTAAGCAAACTTTTATTTTTTTAAAATATAGTTTATTGTCAAGTTGGTTTCCATATAACACCCAGTGCTCATCCTAACAAGTGCCCTCCTCATGCCCATCACCCATTTTCCCCTCTCCCCCACCCCCATCAACTCTCAGTTTGTTCTCAATATTTAAGAGTCTCATGGTTTGCCTCCCCTTCTCTCTGTAACTGTTTTTCCCCCTTCCCCTCTTCCATGGTCTTCTGTTAAGTTTCTCCTGATCCACATATGAGTGAAAACATATGGTATCTGTCTTTCTCTGCCTGACTTATTTCACTTAGTATAACACCCTCGAGTTCTATCCACGTTGCTACAAATGGCCAGATTTCATTCTTTCTCATTGCCGTGTAGTATTCCATTGTATATATAAACCACATCTTCTTTTTTATTGTTTTGTAAAATGTAATTAAATAGTTTATTACACATACACATATATACATATATGTTGGGAATAGACCTAAAAGTGAGCTTTACTTGTTCATAGGATGTATTTCTATCTCCACCTATCTACCTATCTGTGACAGTTGTCACATAGCTTTCCAATGTGTTTTTCCCAATTTATACTCTGCCTAGCAATGTAAGAGAGTACAAGTTGTTCCAATACTTGGTGTTTCCTGCCTTTTAAAATATTGACCATCTGGTAGGTAGTTGCATTAGATGCAACTAAACAGAATCACATACATGGGTCAGATTAAAGAAGGGGCCCCCCTCAAGCAGCTCTAAATCCACCAGGAGACTCACTGACAGATAAAAGACAATTACAACATATAATATGTGCTATTCTGAGTATTGGCTTACAGTAGAGTGAAGATAATGTGCCAGGTTAGTTCAGAGGAAGTACTAGTGTGCTCTTTGTACAGTATGGGTCACAGATTCGAGGGGCCTAGAGGAAACAAGGAGAACATTTAGGTGACTGTTAAGTAGGGCAGGGACACCTGGCTGGCTCCGTGGGTAGAGCATGTGCTTGTTGATCTTGAGGTTGTGAGTTTGAACCTCACATTGGGCGTAGAGCCTACTTAAAAAAAAAAATAAATAAATAGTGCAATTGGGAGATGAATAAAGAACAAAGCCACTGGATTTGTTAAGCAGGTAGAATTGACATGTCATGCCTAAATGACTACTAGAATATAAAGAGAGAGAATCGAATTACCACACAGTGATGTTCAGGATGTAGAATGGACAGGTAAACATCCAATGTAATGTGTAAAATCAGGGACTTGTCAATAGTGACTTCCAGGTTTTTGATCCAGGTGTCTGGTTGCTGCTCTCAATTGGGAATTGGAGATAGGAAACATCCTCTATTTGGACACGCTAAGTTTGAAACGCTTATGGGATATCTAGGTGGAGCTATCTATCATTAGTAGGCATTTGGAAATATGGGTTTGGAGCTCATAAGAAAGGGGAAAGAGCTGTGGATATTACTGGAGGGATATTTGACATTTTGGAGGTATTTGAACAATAGGAGTACATGGCATCAATAGGGAGATTGTGAGCAAGCTTAGGCCAGAACCTTGTGGAACCCCACATTTAAAAGGCAAGTAAGGGACACCTGAGTGGCTCAGTTGGTTGAATAGCTGATTCTTGATTTCAACTCAGGTCATGATCCCAGGGTTGAAGGATTGAGCCCCATATCAGGCTCTATGCTGAGTGAGGAGCCTATTTGGGGTTCTCCCTCTCTCTCTCTCTCTCTCTCTCTCTCTCTCTCTCTCTCTCTCTTTCTCTCTCTCTCCCCAAAATAAAATAAAAATTTTTTAAAAACATGAAAGGGAAATGAAAGAAGGGGACTCTCTCAAATTGAGACTTAAGCATTATTATGGGTTGGTGGGGGCTGGAAGCAAGCAGAGAGGGAAAGTTTGAAGACACAGAAAGTAGACATGCTGAGCCATTAGCAAGGACTCAGGAGTGGGAAGGGATTGACATCAAGACACTGGAGATGAGGTGGGACACGCTTTGCTGACTTTGAAGGGAGATGAAGAAAGGATAGGTCCAGAAATGCATACATACCCATAAATCTGAAGACGAAGGAAGTCGAAAGTTCATATTTGATGGCCTGTTCCCCTGTAAGGACATCTGTTAAGAGTGAGAGAAGCAGAGTCAGGGCAGGAGATCTGAAGAGTGGTAAGTCTTGGATTCATCATTGTGGTAAATGGGAGGGGCAGATGACTAAGGGCAAAAATAAGATAGCAGAGTAGCACTGAAGGCTCTACCAAGGTCAAATGCCAAGTAAGTCAAGATTCTCCAGTGCAGGGAGAGCCATGGTAAAAACAAGCAAGCAAATCATTCCCCTAGAGCCAATATCCTAGGAATCCACTTCATGTTGAACTTCTTGAGATTTATCATTCTGTAGAAGAGGTGTCAGGGAAAGTACCTTTAGATGGGGAGTAAGGTGGACTGGAAGACCTTTTCTTTTTTAAAGATTTTACTATTTTTTTAAGTAGTCCCTACCCTCAATCAAGAGTCGCATGCTCTATTGACTGAGCCAGCCAGGCACCCCTGGAAGAATTCTTAATGTATCATTGATTAAATGATGAAAAGAGGAAGTGAGGCCATGTCAGCTGTGACCACCTTCAGCTAGGTTTATTATCTGTCCATCCTGAGGTCACATCTTTTTCCTTTTTTTTTTAAATTAAGGAAACCCTACCCCCAAAGTGGAGCTCAAACTCACGACCTCAAGATCAAGAGTCACATATTCTACTGACTGAGCCAGATGGGCATGCCACAGCTTCCTTCTTATATCCAGGTGGCCAGACTCTCTTATGTTGCTTTAGGTCTTGGGATCCAGCCACATCCTTTTCTGCCCAGGCTGGTGGCATCAGTGGTATCGCCAAAGTCCTAATTCTTTTAGTTAATATCGGGAATTTTTAGCAGTCAACCCAGGATGAATTCATTCAGCCTTTGCCTTTCCCTTTCATTTGCATATTACTCTGGCTAGAATCTTCACCCAACCATCAGCACATCATGTTCTTGCATCTTAAGCCAGCCACTGGAAACAAGAAGGCACCTTATAGACCATAAATTGCCCTTGAGAAACACAGGCCTAGAAGCATCATCTTTCCAATGGGATGGGGGGAAAAAAGAGATCTTGATCCAGTGGGATCTCCAATGAAGATCTCATTTCAGTGTTAGCAAATTTTTGGATGTTAACCAAAAACTGTCCGTCAACTTGCAACTCCAGCAATTATGGAATTTCCACAGGGGAATTTCACTTTATATGGGACTACATTTCATCCAGGGAGAGCTATCTGGATGGCTCTTATTCAGGATGCAGGTGTGTGGAGAGATTTAAGTAGTTAACATTCGTGAAACATGCTGTGCTCTTTCAGCGAAAGGTGTTTTGAGAAGAGTCTACTATTGTTAGCGTCATCTTTTTGAGACACTCCAGGAGTCAAAGTGCTTGTTTTCACACTAGTTTCAGGAAACAAAGGTGTTGGACTATACTGAGTTAATCCATTTCTGCAAAATGCCCAAGGAGCCAGTGTGAATTGGAAAGGGAGTGACAAAAGGGACCATCAGAAGATTCAAAGACCTCTCAGCACCAATTATGCTAAGAAATGTTAAGCAAATTAGCACTTGGGCTAATTAAAAAATAAATACTTGAAGTAGTCAGTGAAAATGGCCCATCACCCTGATAAATAGTCAATCTGTTTGAGTAGTATTTCCAGTGTTAATTGAGGTCTGGGTGACTCAGTGCCCTGGTGGCCAAAAATCAATTGTGAAAAAAAAAAAATAAAGAGAAGGTATTCAGAGGCCAGACCACGGAACCCAGGGCTCCTCACATCTGTACACAGCCCCCAGGCCAGCCTTTGAGAACACCAGATGTTTATGCTCTACTTCCTGACCTCCCTTCCAAATGGCAGCTCTTGGAGTCCCACTGAAGGGCTTTGCAGGCTGTTTGTTATTTGTGTGGAGTGCTGTGGATTTGATTTTTGCCTGAAATGACTTCCTGACAGACTTGTTTCCCCCAATGACGATATTTCACTAGGAAATGGTTTGAAAACAAGGACCAAGATGTGGACACGGACTCCAGTGTTCTCCGCAGGCCTGAGACCCCGACAGTGGTCTGGGAAAGTGGGCAGGGGTAGGGGTAGAGACTCTTACAAGCCAAAGAAGATCTGAAGTTTAAGGCAAGGTATTTTTTGGAGTCCCTGGGGAGATGCAAGCCTGGGAGAATTCTGCCTTCCCCAGTGTGGAAACCATGCCAAGGGTAACAAGAGGAGTAAACGAAAATGTTGAGCCTGGCAGCATGAAGGATTGAGTAAACCCATAATTCAGTCATTTGCAAAGTGGCTGGAGAACTCATCTTCTTGTCAGCAGAGCAGTCCCCTGTAGGCGATGACATGTCAGTAATAAAGTGCCTGTCACTCCCACTTGTGCCAGGCCTTTGGTTCTGGATGCCACACGGAAGATGGGACTGCTCAACTTGAGGACACAGACAGACCAAATCACTTGGTTGAAAGGCCTGAGCCAGAGCTTTCAGCTCCCTGAACAGCCAGCTCTGACTGTCGCCGAGATCCTGGCATTGCTGTCAACAAACTGGTTGCCTCCATGCGAGCCACATCCCTTCCCACAAGCCCTCTGCTTTGGGGAAACCCCATTAGCACAGTTCTTTACAGAATCAAGTCAAAACAGGCCAGAAACTATCGGTCACCTATTCTGTGGCCAATAAAGTGCCAGGCACGAGGGGCGAAGTAGTACATCGGTTTGTTGGGGGCAGAAGAGAGACGCGCAAGGTGATTTGAAGATGTTGTGATAGAGCATAGACTCGAGCAGTGGATCTGACGGTGGGAGAGGGCTCGCATCTCGGTGGATGTCATAGGTCAAGGTTTGGGAAGGAATCGAACAGGTAAAAGGTATTTCAGGTGGAGGATTAGAGCACAAGCAAAGATGCTGAGGCAGGAATGAGTATGGGGGGCCGTGTTGGGGGCAGTGAGGATGCGGTGAGGGCGGGTCGTTGTTGGAGAAAAGTTGGAGATAAAGGCGGGATACCTGGGGAGGGCATTCAGCCATGATGAGGGTTTTGGAATACGATTCACAGGCAATTCACAGGACCATACAGAAGCAGGGAAGTGGAGAAATAAGGTTTCGTGACACTGACTGTGTCTCTGTGTGCAGAAGTTGGAGCGGTAGGGAGGAGGGAACACAGCAATGTGGATCCGAGGTGGTTAGCGCCAAGCCTAGGCGGGGGGCCGGCCACACGGAGCCACAGCACAGCCTATGGCACAGGCAAGGGCTTTGGAGCCAGACGCACCCAGGTTCAAACCCCCCATCGACCACTCACAAGCCACATAGCCCGGAGCAAGAAATCTCACCGTGGTCTTCTCTGTGAACTGAGCCAAATCCCTGTGCTTGCCTCATGGGGACACAGTAGAGATGAAAAGAAATGTGTGCGTAGCACATAAGTGGCCCCACTAAGCAGTAGCCTCTTTCTTGTACTCATCAGAAGAGACTTCTGGGGAAAGAACCACCAGGACTTGGAACCTGGTAGGACTGAAGAGGCGAGACAAGGGAGTCAACTGGTGCTTTCCATGGTTCGAGATGGGAGGCACAGCAGCCCAAAAGTCCGAGCCCAGGGAAGGAGCTGGTCCTGGGTTGAGGTGGGGCCAATCCAAGCTCTAGTATGGCCCCTGTTTGGGAGCGCGAGGGGGCTAGTCATTTGTTTCCTATGTATATTCATCTTCGCCTGTGCTCAGGCTCCAAGAGGGCCTTGTTTAGAGAAAGGCTGCAGCAAAGCAGAAGAAGGTATATTTTAAAGTGACAAGTCTAAAAATAAGGCTCTCTCCCTGCCCTTTCACAGCTGCAGATTCTCAATCCTGATCCTCACTGGGAGAAATAATAAAATACATATGTTTATAATAAAAATCATATTTCCCCCTTCCTGTGATGTCTCCCAGTTGGAGGTTCCCATCCGTTTGCTGCTTTACCTATCATTTAACAAATGTATTTTAAGAAAAGTAATCTTTTCCACTGACATGTCCTATAAACGTCACATCTTCGACTTTGGTTCTCATTGAGGAACAGAGATGCATGTTTTGAATATTTCCAAAAATGCTTTTCACTCCATTCCCAGGCAAAGACTTTTAAATCTTTGGTTAGAGACCAACTATACAGAGAATGTGCTACCCAGTGATGTGGGTCCCTTGGGTTGGATTGTCAGGGGACAAGATGAGAATTTAGGTTCTGGGAGAGTTAGCTACAATTGATGGCTGAAATCCGGGCTTGAAGTCCTTCTGTGGGTCATCCCTGAGGTGTGCTCAGTGCAATGCAGCCTGGAAAGTCAGAATTTGAGCCTTACAATGGAAGGGGTGAGTTAGACGCTGGGAGGTTTCTCGTGAAGGCACTTGAGTAAGACTGGGAGGCAAGGCCAAGGTAGGACAGTCGGCTATCCCAACATTGAGTGCAAAGGTCAGAAACAGCATCCTCTTCCTTGGTCTGAGGGAGAAGTCTTGATCTGAGGGCCCGTGGAGGGTAGCTGCTTAGAGAGATCATCTATGTATTGTTCTATGAATTCAATAAAATGTGTATAATGCACTTAGTATGGCACTCTTGCAAGCAGGATATAAGAGCCCTTGTCAAAGCTCTGTGCCAACTGTGCTGGCAGTCCAGTAGGGCTAGGGTTGGGGGCTGGGAATAGGGAGGAGACATGGAAAAAGTATAGCATGAGGCATAACACAAAAAAAAAAAAAAATTGAGAAAGCCAAGCCAGGGAGAACCAGGTTGAGAGAGAAAAATGTAGAAAGCGCTGTGATTAAGATATGGGCAGGGGGCAAGTTCACCTTAGTATAGTTGGTCATTTCAGGGGTTCATTCATCCCACAGATATTGATTGAGCATCTTTTATGTTCTAAGCACCGATACGGGTGCTAGGAAAATAGCAGTGAATAGAACAGGGAAGGACCCTTCTCCAATGGAATTTAAAGACACATGACAATAGGCAACGAAGGAGATGGGGAGTGGGCCAGTGGTATTGGAGTTCAGATCCGGCCCACCCAAACTGCTCAACCCAATGAATGGGAGCCCAGTTGTCCATCTCAGTTGTGATCTGCCTTGAATAATGGAGCCAACCCCCACGCCACCCCAAATGTCTGGCCAGATCTGGCTTTGCAAGGAGGCACAGTAGACATCTGACACTGAGGAATATTTCAGGAGAAAAAGGTAGGTTTCCCTCCCCTACCTCCTGCAGAGAAGGAAGTGTCACTTTTCCTATCTCAAGACCCAAGTATACTAGAGGAACAGAAACTAAACTAAGTAAATGATAAATGGTAATCACTATGGAGAAAACCAGGGCAGGGGAAAGGGAAAGGGAGCCCTGGGAAAAGAGTTGTAACTTTAAATAGGGGGGCCAAGGAGTCATTTAAATAAGGTACCATTTGAGTGGAGAACTGAAGGAGGAGAGAGGCAAGCCATACAGACTTGGGGTGGGGGAGAGAATTCCAGAAAGTGGAAACAGTCTTTGCAAAGGCTCTAAAATAAGAGTGTGCTTGGCATTTTCATGAAAGTTGTGGCTGGAGCAGAGTGCATGAGGGGCACTATGGGAGGCCAGATTACCCGGGGCCTTGTGGACCATGGGTATGACTTTGGATTGGATTCTGACTGGAATGGGGAAACATGGCAGAATGCTGAGCAGGAGTAACATGGTCTAAGTACAATTTATGTGGATTAGTCTGGCCTCCATATTTAGAATAGGGTGTAGGAGGGGTGCCTGGCTGGCTCAGTTGGTAGAGCATGCAACTTTTGATCTTGGGGTCATGGGTTTGAGCCCCATGTTGGGTGCAGAGATTATTTAAAAATAAAATCTTAAAAAATAGCATAAGATATAGAAGAATAAAGGTAGAAGCATGGAGGGGGCTAGTGCCATAATCCAGGACAGAGATGAAGGTGGCTCAGGCCAGGGTGGTAGAGGTGGTAGAGATGAACGGTGATCAGACTCTCCATATAGTTTGAAGGTGGAGCCAACAGTATTTGCTGACGGATTGGATATGGGGTTTGAAAGACAATGAGAACACAAGAATGATGCCCAGGTCTTCGATCTATACATCTGGAAGAATAGAGTTCCATTCAGAGAAGTGAGCAAACTATGGGCAAGTTTGAAGAAGGAGGTAGACGTAGATCAAGATATTTGGTTTTGGCATGTTAAGTTTGAGAAACTTATCCGGCGTCTATGTGGAGAAGTTAGGTATACAGTTGGATACATGAGCTTGGAACTTATAAGAGAGGCCTGAGTGGACCTTTGATTGGTCAAGGGAAGGGGCCCAGACAGCTATGTGGAAACTGGGCCCTAGTGAGCTTGGGTCTTTCCTCCTTCTGTTCTCAGGTGCAGAGCTGGACCTAGATAATAGGAGTCATCCTTAGTGGGTGAAGCGCAGCTTTCTCCTTCCTTTGCTGTCAACTTGGCCTGTCATGGTCTCTGTGTCTTCCTCAGGTCATACACTCCTTGTGCTGCTTTGGCTTCTCTGAGTTCCCCAACTCTGGGCTCCCTTCATATGTAGTTTTCCTTTAGGAAGCCGTAAAGGAAAGCTCTAGGAGACAGGGAGCAGGCTAGACTCTAAAGCTTCACGGAGGGTGTCAACCTAGAGCTCCCTTAGGGTCGCCGGCTATTGGCATCACCTTCAGAAATAATTTGTCAGAACAGGCACTGGGGATATTGCAATGAGTGTGCCCTTTGAACCTTTATATAATTAACATCTTCTTTGGAGGTAACATTTCTCATGTTTGCAGAAAGGATTTTTTTCCTGTGATGCTGTGGCAACATGTGGAAGTCAAGGAAAATAGTGTGTAAATATTAGAGTCTTTCTTGGACACTGGCCTGAGTCTTCTTTTCTGATTTTGTGTTTTCTATCAAAGTGCTATGAGATCCCAGAGAGCACTCTCTGTTCTCAGCTCTTCCTGATGCATAGAGTCACTGGTTTTTTTGTACCTAGAAACCTCCAGATGGCTCACCTCCATAAGTTCTTAGCAGCCCAACTTAGTACCTATGCATGGAGTGGAGAATGAGCTGCTGCTTCTCACAAATGCTCTCACCATGTGGCTAGCAGCCAATCACAGACAAAGTCAAGTTTGTGTGCCCTGGTGCACATGGAGATGCTCTAGTAATTCACCAAGATAAGCCCCCTTCTTTCTTTGACAAGCAATTCCATTCCATAGCTCCGCTCTTACAAAGTGCACATTGTGTACATGGATACACTTGTAGGATGCATGGAATTATTTATTTTCCCATCAAGTCATTCTGACATAATTGCATAGAAACCTTATGGAGCTTTGGAGATCTTCTGTTTATGAGTCACAGAAATTAACTTTCTTTTCATAAGAGCTCTTTATAAAAAGAAAAAAATAGAGCCAAATATCTGTTCTTTGAACTTAAGTTGCCTTTCTGTGACTCGCTGAAACCTGAACCTGGCTGTCTATTAGTCTTAGCCTGGCTTTAGCTTTGAATTTCAGTTATTCAGCCTCTGCGCCCAAGAGGAGGCCTGAAGCAAATATCCCAACCTGGACCTCACCCATTTCTGAACGCACTCATTTTTCTCCCTTGTTCCCACTGCGTAGATAACTCCCAAAGGGACTATGGGGAATCCACAGAACTCTGTAACAAAGTGGCCATCCAGGGTCTTATAAAAATTTTTAGAGACTCTAGGTGTGGAGGAAATTATGATGCCTGCTGACATATGTAAATGAACTAAAAACAGTATTAAACTGGGGTACCTGGGTGGCTCAGTTGGTTGAGCATCTGACTTCTGCTCAGGTCATGATCTCATGGTTCGTGGGTTCGAGCCCCACATCGGGCTCTGTGCTGACAGCTAGCTCAGAGCCTGGAGCTTGCTTCAGATTCTGTGTCTCTTTCTCTCTCTGCCCCTCCCCTGCTCGTGCTCTGTCTCTCTCTGTCTCTCAAAAATAAATAAATGTAAAAAAATATATATTAAACTAAAAATAAGTATAAGGAAACCCAACAAAGCACTGGTTTTTCTACAATGCCTACTTCAACTCTATTTTTGAAACACCAAATCTCAAATGAGTTCAACTATTTTGTGTGTGGGGGGTGCGTAGTTTCATAAGAGTCTCATAAGCATGGGTTGAATTTGTCTGTTAGATAAACTATTGTTGTTGCCAGTGAATGTTTTGCATCCATGTTTAGCTCCAGAAGTAACTGGGGATAAAATGTGTTCTTGGGATGTTCGTCATCACTTTACAATTTTAGGCTTCTTGGAACAACCTTTAAGAGACCTATTTTCTATTTCAGAGGGCTGAGCTTACAGCTTGGTTTTATTGCCACTAGGAATAAGAAAGTATCATGTATCAGAGCTAGGACTCTAGGCAACTGCTGATCATTGAATGGGTTGGAAGAGAGGGAATTTTCAGTCAGATTGGAACTGGTGTTCTGAAGCAGGTGGATAGACATAGAGGGAACACACCCAGGACGATATGTATAAGTAAAGCAGGAGGGCAAAGCCCAGAGAGCCCAGAGCAGAGACCACACAAGCCTGGTTCCACAGACAGGAACCCTTCCTGGAAATTGAAAAGGAGAAGGAAATAGGGACAGCTAGTTCCATAGGCCCGTAGGATGGGATAGGGAAGAAAGTAAGAAGCCAGGCAAGCATTTGGCTCAGCAAACACAAGGCTCCAATTAGAAGACCTAAAGAGTATGGACCAAATGTCAGTTTTGTGCCAAAGTTCATTCCATTCCCCGGTGTTCCAAGAACCAGTCCCAGGATGGGGATAGCCCTAAACAGGCCTGTGCCAGTAGCTAAGCGGTAGAGTGGCCAATAGTGAAACTGAGGGCCTGGGAGACGAACAGATAAGGACACTGATTCCCTTGGTCTCATGAGCCAAATGGAAACATACAGGTTTCCTCTGAGACACAGATGAGAATGAATACAGTAGCTCTTGTTTGTCCAGGCCACCGTAGCCCTTGGGACATCCAGGGCCTGAGTGGCAACCAGGTGCTCAACATGTTCCCAGGACACCCACCGGCAATGGCGCCTGGTACACAGGCTCCGTTCATGCTTCAGGCACGTGGCATAGGGCTCTGAACCCCACCCAGTCTCATATCAGGATCCTTAACCGGTGGGCTTCTCTTTGTCCCATGGGTCCTCAGTGGTTCCAATTCTTCCTTGGTGTCCATGGAATTTGGTGTCCTCTGCAGTTCTGCTGTCTTACTAGATCTCCTGTCAAAGATTTCTTGTGTGGCTCCTGAGATCAGGCAATGTGGGTCCCCCACATGATTACTGATAAACTGGGCCACCTTTTGCTGGCCTGGCCTTACATGTTTGTTTGGGCTTAATAGTAGCTTTAACTTCTAAACTTGCAGTGCACCCCTGTCCAGAGACTGAGGGTAAGGTCCCCAGAGATGGGACTGGAGGCACTTGGAGGACCCACACTGTGTTTGGGGTACTTGAAGTACACCCTCCAGACTGGTGGTCAGTCGGGGTCCCAGAGTAGCCACGAGGCTTCTGTTCTCTCTTTCTGGATGGGATTCTTCTTTTCCTGATGTATACTCCTCATAATTAGGGTCACTGTCCTTTTTGTTTGGAAATTCTTAACCCCTTGGGTCCAGGGACTTGCTCATTAACCCCTCAGATCCTCTTCACCATTACAATTCACTATGATGCGTGTTTAAAATACTTCTTTTTACTCTTTTTTATTGTGTTAAGAACAACACAACTGTTTTAAGTACCCCATTTAGTAGCATTAATTAATTACATGGTGTAGAACTAACACTGCTATTATTTCCAAAAGATTTCATCACCCCAAGCAGAAGCTCTGTACCCATTAAGCAATAACTCCCCATCCTCCGGCTCCTGCCAGACCCGGGTGACCCTAATTTACTTTCTGTCTCTATGAATTTGCTCATCCTAGATAGTTCATATAAGTGGAATCCTACAAGCCTTTCATGGCTGGCTTATATCATTTAGTATAATGTTTTCAAAGTTCACCCAAAGTTGTAGAATATATAAGAACTTCATTTCTGCAGAGGCCTGGGTGGCTCAGTTGGTTGAGCGTCTGACTCTTGATTTCAGCTCAGGTCATGATCTCATGATTCATGGGATCTAAGCCCTGCGTCTGGCTCTGCACTGACAGTGTGGAGCCTGCTTGGGATTCTCTCTCCTCTGTTTGTTGTCTCTCTCAGAATAAATAAATAATTAAAAAGAAAATTTTAAATTAAAAAAAAATTTTCATTTCCTCTTAAGGCTTAACAACATTCCTTGTGTGGATTTTGTTTACTCACCGGCTGATGGGCCCTTGGGTGGTTTCCCCCTTTGTAAATAATGATGCTCTTTGAGTCCCTACTGTCAATTCGTTGGGGTTTGTACCTAGCAGTGGAATTGTTGGATCATATGGTAAGGCTATGTTTAATATTTGAGGAGCCACCAAACTATTTTCCGCAGAGGCTGCACCACTTGACATTCCCGCCGGCAGTATCTGAGGATTCCAATTTCTCCACATCCTTGCTGACACTTACTATCCCTCTCCGTTTTATTACAGCTTCCCTACTGGGTATGATGTGGTGTCCCCTGTGGTTTTGAATTGTATTTCCCGGATGACTCATGATGTCGAGCATCGTTTCATGCTCCACATGGATCTTCTTTGGAGAAGTGTCTATTCAAGTCCTTTGCCCATTTCAACGGAGATATTTGTCTCGTTTTGGTTTTGAGTTACAGGAGGTCTCAGTCCCTTCTGGATGTTTAAGCTTTATCAGATATATGATTTACATAGTGTCTTCTGATGCACACCAACTTTTAAATTTTGATAACGTTCAATTTATTTATTTTTTTCTTTTGCTGCCTGTGATTTTGCCAAATCCAGGGTTCTGCATATGTCCTCTGTGATGTTTTTTTAAATTTAAATTCAACTTAGTCACCATACAGTGTAATCTTGGCTTCAGAAGTAGAATCCAGTGATTCTTACATGTGACATCCGTGCTCATCCCAACAAGTGCCCTCCTTAATGCCCATCACCCATTTACCCACCCCCTACCCACCTCCCCTCCAGCAATGCTCAGTTTGTATTTAAGAGTCTCTTATGATTTGCCTCCCTCTCTGTTTTTCTCTTATTTTTCCTTCCCTTCCCTATGTTCATCTGTTGTTTCTCAAATTCCACATATGAGTGAAATCATGTTATTTGTCTTTCTCTGACTGACTTATTTTGCTTCACCTAATACCCTCTAGTTCCATCCACGTTGTTGCAAATGGCAAGATTTCTTTCTTTTTCATCACCGAGTAGAATTCCATTGTGTATATGTACCACATCTTCTTTATCCTTTCATCAGTCGATGGACATGTGGACTCTTTCCATACTTAGGCTATTGTTGATAGTGCTGTTATAACCATTGGGGGGCATGTGCCCCTTTGAATCAGCATTTTTGTATCCATTGGATAAATAGCTAGTTCTGTGATTTCCGGGTCATAGTGTAGTTCTATTTTTTAATTTTTTGAGGAAACTCCATACTGTTTTCCAGAGTGGTTGCACCAATAAAATTCATTCATTTATTTATTTGGAGACAGAGAAAGAGAGAGAGAAAACAGGTGGGGCAAAGAGAGAGGGAGAGAGAGAATCCCATGCAGGCTCCGCACTGTCAGCGCAGTGCAGCTTGAATCTGCAAACCGCAAGATCATGAACCTGAGCCGAAACCAAGAGTCCGGCGCTTAACCGACTGAGCCACCCATGCGCCCCTCCTCTGTGATTTCTTCTGAGAGTTTTGTCATTTTAGCTATTAAATTTAGGTCTTTAATCCACTTAATTTTTTCGTTTCTGATATAAGGTAAGGGTGCAACTTTATTCTTTTGCTTGTGCAAACCCAGTTTTTTCAGCATCATTTGTAGAATAGACTATTGTTTTCTCGGTTCAATGTTCTTGGCATCTTCATCAAAAATCAATTGACTATACATGTGAGGGTTTATTTCTGGGCAAGATAATAAAAACATCTATAGAATGATCAGTAGAGAGAAAGCTAAATTGAAGGTATAATTTGGAGGCTTTTTTCGATTAACAAGGACTATGTTGGATGGTTTACCTTTCCCTTTATTGCTCTCTAAGAAAAATCATTAGCTCATACCCTTACTCTTACCTACTTACTTTTTTTAAAAGTAGGCTCTATGCCCAGTGTGGGGCTCAAATTCACAACTCCGAGTTGCATGCTCCAAGGACTGAGCCAGCTAGACACCCGGAATCGTTTTTACATTTAAAAAAAATTTTAGGGGGCACCTGGCTGTCTCAGTAGGTAAAGCGTCCAATTCTTGGTTTTGGCTCAGGTCATAATCTCACAGTTCATGAGTTCAATCCCCGCATTGGACTCTGCACTGACAGTGTGGAGCCTGCTTGGGATTCTTTCTCTCCCTCTCTCTCTGCCCCTCCCCAGATCATGCTCTCTATTCAAAAAATACATATATAAACCTTAAACATTTTTAACCCAAAGAATGGGATAAAATATTTGCAAATTATATGTCTGAGAAGGGATTTGCATCTAAAATATGTATTAAAAGAACCCACTTACAATCAACAATAAAAAGACAAGTAACATAATTTAGTTTTAATTTTATTATTATTATTTAAATGTTTATTTGTTTTTGAGAGGGAGAGAGAGGGAGAGAGAGAGAGAGAGAGAGAGAGAGCGAGCGAGCATGAGTCAGGAGGGGCAGAGAGGGAAGGAGACACAGAATCTGAAGCAGGCTCCAGGCTCTGAGCTGTCAGCATAGGTAACCCAATTTAAAAAAGGGGCAGGGGTGCCTGGGTGGCTCAGTCAGTTAAGCATCCCACTTTGGTTCAAGTCATGAACTCATGTGAGTTCAAGCCCCAGGTCGGGCTCTGTCCTGACATCTCAGAACCTGGAGCCTCCTTCAGATTCTGTGTCTCCCTCTTTCGTTGCCCCTCCCCCCCATCAATAAACATTAAAAAAAAATTTTTTTAATTCTTTAAAAAATGGGCAAAGGATTTGATTAGACATGTCTCCAAAGAAGATATACAAATGGCCAATAAGCATCTGACAGGATGCTCAACATCATGACTCATTAGGGAAATGCAAATGAAAACCATAGTGAGATACTACCCCCCACTCATTAGGATGGTTATAATAAAAAAGGTGAGCAATAACAAGTGTTGGTGAGAACGTGGAGAAATTGGAACTCTAACATGTCACTTGTGGGGTGGGCAAATGGTGTTGTGAGTTTGTAAAACAGTCCGGCAGTTCCTCAAAAAATTAAACATAAAGTTACCATATGGCCCAGCAATTGCACTCCTAGGTATATACTTAATAGAATTGAGCACACAGGTCTACACAAACCTTGTGCATGGATATTCACTGCAGCGTTATTTATAATAGTTCAAAGGTGAAAACAACCCAAAGGTCCATCAAGTAATGAAAAGATAACAAAGTCTGGTCTGTCCATACAACAGAGTAGCATCTGCTCATAAAAAGGAATGAAGTACGGGGGCACCTGAGTGGCTCAGCTGATGAGTGTCCAACTTCGGCTCAGGTCATGATCGCATGGTTCCTGAGTTCTAGCCTCACACAGGCCTCACTGGTGTCAGTGAAGAGCCCGCTTCAGATCCTCTGTCCCCCTCTCTCTGCCCCTCCCTTGCTCACGCTCTCTTGCTCTCGTTCTCTCTCTCTCTTTCAAATAAATAGAACATTAAAAATAAAGGAATGAAGTACTAATACATGCTACCCCATGCACAGATAATCTTGAAACACTATGCTAAGTGAGAGAGGCCATTTGCAAAACACTACATATTTTGTGATTCCATTTACATGAAATGAACAGATTAGGCAAACATATATAGACGGGAAGTAGATCAGGGGTTGCCTAGGACTGGGGGCGCTGGGAGAAACGGGGTGACTGCTAATGGGCACAGCTTTCTTATATTTTGTGGTGACAAAACTTTAAAAAGAGAGGGGCCCCTGGGGGGCTCAGTTGGTTAAGCGTCCGGCTTCGGCTCAGGTCATGATCTCACGGTTCGTGGGTTCGAGCCCCGCGTCAGGCTCTGTGCTGACAGCTAGCTTAGAGTCTGGAGTCTGTCTTCAGATTCTGTGTCTCCCTCTCTCTCTGACCCTCCCCTGCTCACACTGTCTCTCTCTGTCTCTCAAAAATAAATTTAAAAAATTAAAAATTAAAAATTAAAAGAAATTAAAAAATACAAAGAGAGAGACAAACCAAGAAACAGAGTCTTAACTAGAGAGAACAAACTGATGGTTACCAGAGGGGAGGTGGGAGGCGGGTGGGTGAAATGGCTGATGGGGACTAAGGACGGCACTTGTGAGGAGCATCGGGTGATGTGTGCAAGTGTTGAATCACTTTACTGTACGCTTGAAACTAATACACTGTAAGTTAACAAACTGGAATTTAAATAAAATAATAAAGTTTTCTTAAGTGTATTTATTTTGAGAGAGAGAGAGCGTGCATGCAGGTGAGGGCGGGACAGAGAGAGGGATAGAGAGAGGATCCCAAGCAAGCTATGCACTGTCAGCATGGAGCCCGTGAATCTTGAGATCATGACCTGAGCCGAAATCAGGAATCAAGCGCTCACCTGAGCCATCTAGGCGCCCCAAAACAAGACAAAACAAAATAAACCTTTTAAAAATGGATTATGGTGATGGTTACACAATAGTGAATCCACAGGAAAATCACTAAGTTATATATTTAAATGGGGAAACTGTATGATATGCAAATTATATCTCAATAAAGCCTTTGCAAAATGACAAGAAAGACGATGTGAGACACCAAATGCGGTCCCTATTTCCTAAGTTATTTGCTAGTGGGTCCTTCCCAGAAGACGTTTGCCAGCTCCTGTTCCAGTCCCGCCCTGTCAGCTCATCCCTGGGGGAGCTGGGACCCAGAGACGGTGGACTCTGAGGTCCGGTCCACCTTCACTCAGCCACCAGCGTCCAGCACAAAAGGACCCCGGAGTGAGCAGAGCGCGCATGTTGAGAAGAAGCCGCAAAGCCCTGTTGCTAAGCGTTTCCCGGTCCGAATTAACAGTCTCCGTTAGCCTGGAGGAAGTGAGAAGCTTTCTCTTCCCATCAGATGTGTCCAGGAGTACCTGCTGGCGCCCTGCTGCTCCGGGTTTAACAGCACAATTTCTTTGTTTTGCTAATGCCTCTACCTGTAACGCCCTGCAGCATTTACAAATTGCTTCAGTAGAAGAAATCCTTAGACTGGGTGCTAAATAAGACTTCCTATTCCTTATCATAAAACATTTAAAGTAAATCTGACGTGCAGATTTGGAGCAGAGATGGGAGGCCATTTCATCTTGCTCCTTCAGGATTAAGGGTGCACTTGAGCCTCTTGCCCTGAAAATAACCCGGAAGTAATGCTTTGTTTTGCCCTAGGGATCGCGGGTGGGCAGTCCCTTGGTGCTTGCCCCTCCATTTCTAGTATTGTGTTAGGTGCTTTTGGGGGTGTACTCCCTCCGATTAAACTGGGATCTCCTTCTGGGGGGGCGGGAGGTGTCCTTCAGTCTACACCACATGGAATAACGTGCTGGGATGTTTCTGGCCTCATCCAGAGAGCATCCTTCACAGCACACTTTTCCCCACAGGTTGGAGGAGGGCCCGGGAGCAGGGCCATTCCCGGAGGTGTCAGTGTCCTTAGATTCCCTTCCGCCTTTCTCTCGTACACCTTCTGGCCTCTACTCTGGCTTGCACTGGGGGTCCTGACCTGCTCTTGTTCCTGGGCCCACTTCTCTGTTCCCCTCTCAGTGCCAGTCCGTTCCATGCGCGCCACAGGACTGAATCCTGGGGCAGCACCTGGGTCGCCGTTTACTGGAAGGACACCCCTCTCCTGGCCATGGGGTGGCTCAAGGTCAAAATAGGAAATTTGCTCTTGACGCTTTTGCTAGCTTCCGGGTAAATTCCGTGTAACATGATACTGACCGTACCGCTCCCTCTCCATCTTTGCCGGCTCTCCTTTACCTCATGAGGTTTCTGTTGGAAAATCAGGCAAACCCCACTTGAGTTAATTTTGGTAGGTTTTGTTTTGATTTCGATGCAAACATGATCACGGACTCAACTCCCCTCCCTCACACTGGTGGAGGCTGGGAGAGAAGGCAGGTCCAGGTGAGGCCAAGGTCCTGTGCCTGGCGGGGTCCCAGGCACTTGCGTAACCTTGAAGATCAGGGCGAACGGGGTCAGAGGAGCGGGAAGGCCAGACACCAGCCTTGAGATGGTCATTTCACAATGTTTCGTCCTGTTTTCCAGCCCATTTCTGGAGACAGTTGAGCTATTTGTTTGGAGATTCTTCAGTGAAGTTGATGAGCCACTCTCTTTCCAGGAGTGCTGGAAAATGCCAAGAAACTTCACGGATCATTGCACTGCTCTCCATTCTCTCTCAGGTCATTGTTGGCCTCCGTCCCAGGCCTCCTCTGGTAGCCAACTCCCTCATTCCAGCAATCATTTCTTTGCAGGAGTTTGCTTCTAACCTTTCAGCGTGTGTCCCAAATATTTAGTGATGGACTCCATCCAGTAGAATGATTTTTTTTTTCTTTAGCTCATTTAGATTACTTAGGAAAAATGAACACTGCGAGCTGAATAAACACTGCAGTTGTCTCGCTCAGCGCCTCCAGGCTGGAACCTCCCTGATCCAGCAGTTCCCGGGGGCCGCCTTCCGCTCTCCCTCTCACCTTCCTTACCGATCCAAGGACACTTGGGATTTCACCATCCAGTCCCAAGTGCACGGCTTCTTTGTAACGTGCCAGCAGCCAACACCGCTCCCTGAGTGATCAAACCTTGAGTTTTCTGTATGCCCCTCTTTGTTCCCTCCAGGTTTATTCTAGGGTGTGACACCTGCCGTTGATTATCTGACCCCGTCGCCTGGCTTAGCTGTACGAGGCTGGAAAGTGCCGGCTTCGCTCTGAAGAGGAGCAGGGCTGAGGGCTGGCACAGGGCAAAGCTGCATCCGGCTCCCTGGCGCTGTTTACTACTTGCTATTTTGAGACTTTCCTCCCACGGAAATGTCACATGGCTCCGGTGCTAGAAAGAAGTGTGAGATGAGATCCATGCGAGGGAAACAATCGGAATGTGTTGACACGTTATGTTTATCTTCCAAGACTCTCTTGGTGGTGTCTGCCCGTGTACTGGGGAGAAATGAAGGTCTGTAGGGATTGTATTACCTGACTCCTTCAAGGCCACAAAAACAAAAAAAAAAAAAAAAGAAAAGAAAGAAAGAAAGAGAAAGAACAGAAGGAGGGAAGGAAATAAGAAAGAAGAGAAAAAAGAAAATTAAAAAAAAAAAAAGAAGAGGCGCCTGGGTGGCTCAGTCAGTTAAACATCCGGCTTCGGCTCAGGTCATGATCGCACCGTTCGTGGGTTCGAGCCCCGTGTCAGGCTCTGTGCTGACAGCTAGCTCAGAGCCTGAAGCCTGTCTTCGGATTCTGTGTCTCCCTCTCTCTCTCTGACCCTCCCCTGCTTGTGCGGTGTCTCTCTGTCTCTCAAAAATAAGTAAAAGACGTTAAAAATTAAAAAAAAAAGAAGAGAAAAAAGGAAGCTAATTTGGTCCCCTTTTATTTCTTTTTGTTGTTTAAAAGATTTTATTTTTAAGTAAGCACCACACCAAACGTGGGACTCGAACTTACAACCCTGAGATCAAGAGTTATATGCTCAACTGACTGAGACAGCCAGGCACCCCTTGGTACCCTTTTCTTCACAGTTCAAGGGAACATGTGTATTTCACCTAAATTAGATGGAATCACTTTCATTCTCCTCGGGGCTTGATCTGTGTGGAAACAGCCCCAGCGAGACCCTTTCTACTTAGTGGTTATGACAGTTGAGGGTCCTTTTGACTCTGGGACCATATTATGATTTTTGAGAGATACATATTTTTAAAATATATATATATATATATTTATTTTTTTGCGAGACAAAGGGCGAGTGGGGGAGGGGCACAGAGATGGGGGACAGAGAATCTGAAGCAGGCCCTGCGCTGACAGCAGCCAGCCCGATGTGGAGTTCGAACTCATGAACTGCGGTATCATAACCTAAGCCGGAGTCAGATGCCCAACGGACTGAGCCCGCCCGGGCGCCCCGAGAAATGCACATTTTATTCACACGGCCCTGACTGCTGTAAAAGGGGAAAGCCACACCCAGGGTTTGCTGATAAAAGGACCATTCTGGCCCTGGAGGGAGGACGGGGAGCCATGGGCCACATCACCGGCTTGCCCACACTACCTCCAGAAGAAGGAGCATGCGCATTAAGAACAGGAAGAAGATATTAGCCTAACTCTCCTAACTTTGGAGGATTTGCTTCAACCACCGCGTCCTTTGGCTCCCTCGTATCTCCAACACTTCCTGGCTTCTCCTTGCACGGATCTAGGTGTCTCTCTGGAGCCTGCGCTGTTCTCACGCGAGCCCTATGGCCCTGCCTCCGGTAAGCAGTTCCATATGGTTGCGCCCTTTGTTCTCACAGTGCTGAGTTTTACAACTTCCCATTGACTTGGAATGTCTTATTTTTTTCAATGGGCTCTTTGGGGATTTGCACCTCCTGCTAATATACAGATTATTTTCTTTAGTTGCATCATGTCCGTTACTAATTTTGAAAATGCTTTATAAGGAACTCTCCCACGTAAGGACTAGCCACAGGACTTGGAAGGGAACCGACCTGGAGTCTCAGTTCCCCAGGCCGGCCACTCAGAAGGAACAAAAGTCCCTGGACGTTTGTTCTGATAAGTCAAAGAAACACAGAAGTGGCCCGTCGGTGCTGAGAATGCTGAGGGCCCAGCTGGTCACGCAGTAGACAGGCTAAGCCTGTCTTTCGGAACTGAAGACAGTCGGGATAAAGCACATGGTTCAGAGAAATGACCTGCAGAGGCTTGAAGAGGTCGAGGTTCGAATGGAGGGTCCATGGCTGCCCCCACCTCCTCCATCAAAACAGGGAGCCCCCGGCCTAGGTCCCTCCATCAACATTTGCTTGGTGCTGGTGCCTTAAATAACGTCAGTCTTGCTTTACGAAGCAGCCAGTGCTGAAAATATGGAGAGCCTAACAGCTGAATTGCCATCCACGCTGGACTGAAGTACCTTGGTAGAAAGCAGTGCTTTTACTGCTCTATTAGAATCACCTGGAGAGCTTTTAAAAACCTACTCAGACCCAGACCGTGCCTCCAGGGACTCTGCTTTAATTGGCCCGGGGTGGGGCCTGGGTGTTGGGGGGGGGGGGGCTTTAGAGCTCCCCAGGTGATTCTAATGTGTAGCCAAGGTTAAGAACCACAGGTGTAAATGAAAAAACATGGCCTTTGGAGTTAATCAGAACTGGGTTCCAATCCTGCCTCTTCCCCTTGATAAGAGTGGACTCTCTTGAGCCTCATTTTCCTTGTCTGTAAACCAGAGATAACAATCCTACTGCTATCAGAAGGAATGAGGTAATAAATATAAAGCATTTAACAATGCCTGGCACACAACAGTCACTTAACAGATGCCACTCTCCCCAACGTACACATGCTGTGAAACTGTTAGGTGCCAGCGGTTTGTAGAAATTGTCCCTATTTAATTTTCTTTCTTTTTTTTTTTAACATTTCTTTTTTTTTTTTTAATTTTTTTAATGTTTTATTTATTGTTGATACAGAGAGAGACAGAGCATGAGAGGGGGAGAGGCAGAGAGAGAAGGAGACACAGAACCGGAAGCAGGCTCTAGGCTCTGAGCTAGCTGTCAGCACAGAGCCCGACGTGGGGCTCGGACCCACAAACCACGAGATCACAACCTGAGTCGAAGTTGGCCACTTAACCGACTGAGCCACCCCAGGCGCCCCCTTATTTAATTTTCTTATACATCGAAATATAACAGGCAGAAAAGAGCTAATGTGGAAGAACATTTAGCTCAAGGCTCAACATTTCGCCCTAGGCCTTCTGGCCTAGAAGAATTTAACAGCATCTTCCTTCAGTGATCAGAACCTGGATAAGTGGGATGCACGCAAAGTGCTGTATAAAGTTTAGAAAGATTCAGTTGTATGAAGACTAAATGAGGGCGGCACAGTTTGACAACAGTTCTATGAAAAGGACTTGGTTGGGGGTTGAACTGACCACATGTTGAATAAGGGCAGACAGTGCCACGTGACTGCTAAAACAGCCAACACGATCTGATAAACATCCAGAGGAAGGAGCCAGGTAGCCATTACGCCCCTGCACCAGCCAGGCACTCCCCTGAAAAGGGTGGCACCCCCCTGTGGGCATCACCGTCAGAGGGATTTTGTTGAATCCAGAAGAGGGTGGTGGAGATGGTGAGTGGAGAACAGGTGAAGGATCCAGGGGTTTGGAGAGGCTGCACTGACTGGCATCAGATGGTTTTCAAGTCGAAGGACTTGGCTTCTTCTGTGTTGAACCAGCGCGCAGGGCTAAAAACCGTGGGTGGTAATTGTGAGCATTTGCAGCTCATCGTTGGGTGCCAGGGCCAAGGAGATTGCCTTGGCAGTTGTAAGAGACTATAATTCTAGAAGGATCAGACTTTTTAAAAATTTCTCTTTCATATGAACAACCCATGACCTAGGGGAGGCTCTGTCACTGACCAGCTGTATGATCCTGGACAAGTCACTTCGTCTCTCTAGGCTTTAGCTAAATGACATTGGGTCAACTGATATCAAAAAACTCTTATGACAAGTATTTTCTAAGCATCTATTATGTGCCAATCACTATACTCAGCTTTTTCTGCCACCTAGGACATTTCAATGCTTATTCACAGCCACTCACTCTTTGTGACATTCACCATGGCCTCTCCAGATCATGTCACTCCAAGCCCAGGTGTTGGGATTGAACTAAAAGGGAACCTCATAGAGTTTTTAGAGCAGAACAATAGGCAAGTGAGGAAGTTTGCCTATATGGTTGGATGAAGCTGAGTGGAAATTAAATCCAGATTGACTCCTGAAAAAGATAAGTACCACTTAGATGAGGGCTTTGAAAGAAACTTCACTATAAGCAGCTTTTCTATATAAGATTGGGGATCAAAAGCATTTTCTACACATGCGTGTGGGGATATATGTAGACAAATGGCACCCTTCAGGAACCTCTGGTTCCATCCTAATCACATCCAGCTCTGGGAAAGTTCAGTCAGAAGTCTGAGAATCCACTGGAGGGAGATGGGTTAGCCTGGACTTCCTATGAATTGCCAAGTACTTTGGGGCAACCTCAGAGTACTTTCTGGAACGATGAGGCTTGAGGGGCTCTAACAGACAAACTTGAAGTTGGCCTGGATCTCTCTCTTCGTCTCAGGTTGGCAGAATAGAGTGCCAGCTTAGCCCAGAGTGAGCCCAAGGTCAACCTGTGGGAGGGGAGACTTAACCCATTTTGCCTCTGATTTCCCGGGAGCCTCTGGTGTTTTGTGATTTCTACTTCTGTGCTCAGGACTGGCAACGGACACGTAGATGTGCCCTGAGGAGGAGCAGGTATGCAGCCCGTGGTTTAGCTTCCTCCTCTGGCAGATGGAATCCATCCACGGGCAACTTCAGGGGGCCGTGACCATGTGCCTCAGTCAACCCAGTGACCCCAGCAAGCCCCTTGCAGGTACCCCATCACTCTGCAGTACCTGGTGGACCTGAGACTTCTGATTCTGACTCTGCTCTGACCCTCAGTTGACTGGATTTGATTTGGTTGGATCTGAGGCTTCTGCTTTTCTCCCACAATTCATATTCACCATGTAGCTTCTTGCCTGAATAAACGATGTCAGGGCCCTCCAAGAAAGTTCAGAATAGAGGCTGCCTGTGCTGTGATGGACCTGATTCTGACCCGGGAGTCCGGAGGACGGCATTCTAGCCTCAGCTCAAGCATAAACCAGCAGATCTTTGGCCAAATCACTTCCCCTCTCTGGGCCTCAATTTCCCCCTCAATAAAATTAAGGGTTGGTCTGGCTGATACCCCAATCTTCCCTGTCTCATATTCTCTCCCTTGTGTCTTTCGAGCTCCCTTTTCTGTATGACCCATTTACCTTTCTATCTGCCATTTTCTTTTCTCTCAGTACCCGGCTGCCAGACCCTGTCCCTTTATCTTTTTTTAAATCATCTCTACACCTAACCTGTGGCTCGAACTCACGACCCTGCTATCAAAAATCGCACGCTCCACCAACTAAGCCAGCCAGGTGTCCCCCTCTTTATCTTTTTCAATAATTTCCATCTTCCTTTTCCCTCACAGCTGTTTTCCTTTCTGTTCCCCTATTCCCACTCTCTTTCCTGCCCCTCCTCTTTCTAGCCACCAGAAGGAATGAAGCATATTTGAAAAATAGAATGCATGCGGAAACCAGCTTTGGGTCTTCTTTCTTAATTACTTGATGTAGGCTGCTTGATGGTAGAAACAGGGCCCTGATACCTTCCCCCTCCCCTTACGAGGCAGTCACTGCAAACAGAAATTGCTCTCGATAATTGTATGTGACCTGCAATCGACATTTGTTTTGTGGGTCAGTAGCCATCATGGAGGAGAGGTTCCGTGCCCTTGGCTGTGGCATCTGACCCACTTGGTTAGCTCAGGCTGTCAGCAGGGCATTGCTAAAGATAGCTGGCCTGGGTGGGGGCATCTTATGTGTAGCTTGAGACTTGAGTCCGTGACGAAAGAAGGGAGTGCCTTGTGGGCTATATAAAGCCCTGACCTTAAACACATTTTAGCATTTTAGCCTTCCGTTTTCTCTAGGACAGAACTCCTTCTGTAATGACCAAGGAATCAGACTGCCCTAAATCACTGAAACCAGGAGGGAAAGGCACTTGGATTTAGTGAAAAATTCAAATTTCAGATATTTCAGGGTGCGTGGTTGGCTTGGTTGGTTGAGCATCCGACTCTTGATTTCAGTTCAGGTCATGATCCCAGGATCAGGCTCTTTACTGAGTGTAGACTCTGCTTAAGATTCTCTCTCTGTCTCTCTCTCAAATAAAAACTAAGACAATTTAAACAATTAAAAAAATAAAAATAAAAGATCGTCATCAGTCTGAACATTACGGAAGTGGTTGTAGTTGGAGCAGGGAGCAGGCTAAGCACAAAGTTGTGGATGTCTCCAGGTTGGAGACCTGCCTTCTGAGGACCCTCCCCCTGTCTAGCCATCTCCTTGCTGCTCCATCCCTGCTTTTTCCACAGAGAGCTTAAAGGTCAACCATCTCCCGTCTGGTTGTAATGACTGCAATTCTAGATGTAGTGGCGTGGGAATGAATCAAGCTTGACACTTGAATTTCAAACTAGTCAGTCCTACACCCTTTTCTCTCCTCCCATTCCCCATCCTCTGTGGTTTGCTGCAGTGGGGGGTTCCTTCCACTCTAAGGGAATGGTGCACTCTTTAGCATTTAGGGTTCTACTACACTCAGTGAAGTTCATCATCAGCTCTTTCCACTCTAGTGTCTTCGACATCTACAAATGTCACCTTCGCATCTGCTGAAAATGTATGAGGTCCTTAGTCAGATGACCTCAGAATGCAGTCAGCAGAGGAGTCTGCCAAGGGGAGTGGAAGGAACTCCAGTTTCCTTTGATGATAGGACCTTGTGATGTACAGGTGTGTAATCAAAATAAAACTCCTCGAATGTACACTGAAGACGTCTGCAATTCCAGTGTGCAAATTTTACCTCAAAGAAAGAAAAATAAGCACATCGTACACTCTAGTTAATTGTGTGATTGCTAAGTGTTCAGGAGGAGCATGTACTTGTGTCTGTGGCTTATTTTGAAATAAATCCAAAACATAAGATGGATTGATGGCTGGACTGAGGGATGGGTAAGTGGATCAAACGTGATATAGAGCAAATATAGCAAGTGTTAACTGAAACTAAACTGTCACCTGGGTGGGTTAAAGCCTCATATCTGTGGCACTTTTCTTCTCCTCATTACCAGTCCACTCAGGCACTGAGTGATGAGTTCCCCAAACCAAATGAGGAGACATTAGGTCCTTGGTAGCCTTCACCCAGCCGGCAGAGCAGCTCCTTGCTGCCCAGAGCCTGCATTGGTCAAAGCCAGTGGTCTAGTGCATTGTACATAAGTTGAGAGACTCTTGGACAAAGTCAGGTACTCTTTCTCCTTAGTCTTCTCCTGACCCAGTCCCCAAATACCCGTTGGAGGCCTGGCTCCTCTGGAACTCACTCCCTACCACCTGGCTGACTTCAGCCCACTAATGGCTAGGAGTGAGATGAACCTGCTATTTCCCGAACCTCATTTTGTCATGCTTTTCCAGAAACATGCTCTACTTTAGCCTTGATCTCACTGTGCCAGAACTAATCCCAACATGAGTAGCCATGTTGACGTTATTTGTTAGAAAGCTTTTTGGGGCAGACACCTACTTCTGTGGCCTGACACCCTCTTCTCTCGATTGAGCCCTTTCCCTCAAACCTATTCTGGGTCCCCTCCCAAAGGCTCCGAGGTCCTTAATTAGCATCACTGAAAACCACTAATGTAATCATCCCTCAGAGCTATAGTCACTTTGACATCCACCCCTCATCCTCATGACTGCTGTTCAAGTAGTCAACAAACAGGTATTGGGCACCTACTGTATGCCAGGCAGTAAATAAAGTGCTGGGGGAGATGGAGAAATGCTGACGTGGGCAGGCATCAGCCTTGGTCCTTGCGTTGTGCTCAACCTTGGAGTTGTGCTAAGCAAAGTACATGTGAGAGGTAAGACTTCAGCAGCCTGGGGTAAATGGGGCCAGCTATGCACTAGCCTCCTTCCCAGTCTTATCTCTCACGCACCTCCAAGGCCTCCACTACCACTCAGTGCTACCATCTCTCAAATCTGCAACACCACCTTGTGAGTGTTCTCTGAGCTCCAGACCCTTAGTGTCTCCAACTGCCTTCTCAATGTCTTCTGGGTCTTCCACAGGTGGCTCAGACTCAACCAAACTTAGAATTCTCCTTCTCAAGCTTGCTCCTTCTTCTGCATCCTCTGTCTCACATCACAGTCTTTTTTGAGACACAGTTCACCTTTCACCTCTTTACTTTACTTTTCCCCTATCCCCGCATGTAGATTTCTTGACTGCCTCCTAGGTGTTTCCATTGCCTTTTGTACAAACCTCTATCCACAGCATGTACCCCACTGTCTTGTAATTTTTTCTTAACATGGTCGCCTCCACACCAGCACTATGAGTCCTTCAGGGCAGGACCTGTGTACTTTATCAAAATGTACCCTTTTGCCTAATATTGCGTGACGTGTAATGAGGCTGAGTGTGTGCTAGCTGAACTAAGTGGAACTGAGTGACTAACTCTGTCCAGGAAATAAATAAAGCTTCACAGAGAAGATTATATTAGATTATATTTATACTGGATCTTGGAGAATAAAAGTTTGTCATTTGTCGTGGGAGTGGGACAAGAAAGGAACAAGGGAGACAGAACAAGAACATGAGTAAAGGGGCCGAAGGTCATAAAGTATAGTGTGTTCTTGGCAAAACAGGTACTTTACTGCAGCTGAAGGGACAATAAATGAGTCTGGAAGAATGAATATGGACCAAATTTCAAAGGATCTTTAATACTTGCCTATGAGTTTAGATTTTTAGCCTATATGTGTAGTCAAAGGAGAATGACTGAAGACTTTTGAAAGACATATACACATAATCAGAGCTGTGCTTCTGGAAGCTTACCCTGTTGTCAGTGTAGAGAATAGATTTCAGAACTGCCAGAGATTGAAGGTGGGGAGACCAATTAGGAGACTCTTGTCATAGTCTAGGTGAGAGGTCATGGACAAGGAAAAGGTAGTAGTCATGGAGAGAAGTGAAAATGAACTGAGAGATAGGGTCTCCACCTCTCATACCTAACCTAGGAAGTAGACTGCAGACAGGTCAAGTACTCAGCTGAATTGAACATGTTTTATAGGCACACTCGTTTAAGTACTTTATTACCTAGAATGCTAGGCCAGAAAGTAATTCAATGTTCTAAGTCTTTGCTGGGCATATGGTCTATTTGGAAACATTCACAAAGTAGAATGTTGTTACTGATTAGAAATTTGGAATGAGGAGCCAAAAAAGACTCCAGGGTTTTGAGCCCATGTGACTGAGTGGAGGAGGAGGA
>NC_043717.1:94713099-94714636 GCF_006229205.1 Suricata suricatta
CACACACACACACACACACACACACACACACACACTGGCGTGCGTGGGGTGAGGGTGTGTGTGTGGATCATCAACACATTTGCAACTGTCTGTATTCTGTCCTTGTCACCTGACGCTAACATCCTTCCATTACCCAATGGGAAAATAAACAGTGAATGGCCACACCAGTGAAACTGTTTAATTACGTAGGTTGGGAAGAATGACATTTGTGTACATTCCCCAAAGACATGGATTAAAGAATTGACCTTTCCCTTGGCGTGAAACTAATTTGTTGTGTATTGGAATCCTGATGGCCTCAGTTGGGCCAGGCATTCTGCTGCCTGAGTGTTTACATCTAAGCCTGGAGATGAGGCTGAGCAAAACTCCATCTTGGGCTGGACTGATTTGTGCATTAGCGTGTTCTAAAACATCCCCATCTGAAATATATTTCCAAAGACTGTGCCTTTCTGTAGCCACTCCTGGTATTTTGTGGATTTGCTCAAATGTAAATGTATCTGAAAACATCAAAGGAATAAGAAAAATGACCTTTGCTATGAGTCACAGAGAGGAAAAAGATGCCATGGATCAGCAATGACTATTTGAGAGACGCAAGAACATCATTTATGGGGCCGGTGCTCTTTTTATAATGAAAAAAACATCTGGAACCAGAAAAAGAAATCATGGAACTAAATGTCAGGTGTCACATTATGAGAGCTTTATTAATTACTAATTAGTAAACTCCATTAATTCTTAATTAACTTCATTATAATGTTTCTCTCGGGCAGTGTCGGGGCTCTGTTAGTTAAAACGCAAATATATTGAGATTACACTCTTCTCCTTCAGTGTCACTTTGAAATATATCGTGGATATTTTGATAGTCGTTGAAATGTTTGAAGCATTTAAAAAGTGCGTGTACCAACTCAACTTCTCCCTATTTATTTAGGCTCTGGGAACTTTGGGCTGATTTTTTTTTCTTGAGTACAGAAAGATCAGTTTAAATTGGTTATGTCCACAGGGAAGAAATTTATCGTCCATGTGTCCACCTTAAATTTTAAAGGAAACGTGGTATCACCAGCTTTTCAATCCTCAAGTGTCAGAAGAACTAATGACGGTCAAACATAACGTGCCGCAGACGCTTTAGTGAGCTTCCCGGCCGCCACCCAACACACGAAGGCCACGGTTTTCAGTGTTACGGTTTGTGACTGTAGTTTGGAATGTTTTAAGTGAAATGCTCTTTGGGGGCAGTAATGGGGAATAAAAATAACCAATTAAAATTTATTTAATGTGGCACTTCAAGAGAGGAAAACTCTGGTAGATTCCAAATAGGCTGCAACAGTGGATTTCTAGTGGAATAAAATCAGATGTGTGTTTTCTAAAGGATCCAAGTCTGAACAAAATATACTCGATTTGATTCACAGCAACTTTCGGAGACAACAAAATCCCTGGTCCTGTGAACATGCCATGAGCTGTTCATGTGCTCCTCTCAGGACCCCCCTTACCTCAGCTGAGGGGAACGCCATAAACTTCTAACCAAAAATTCCTACCGGCTGCCTAGGCT
>NC_043717.1:94714736-94785212 GCF_006229205.1 Suricata suricatta
AGATGTGTGTTTTCTAAAGGATCCAAGTCTGAACAAAATATACTCGATTTGATTCACAGCAACTTTCGGAGACAACAAAATCCCTGGTCCTGTGAACATGCCATGAGCTGTTCATGTGCTCCTCTCAGGACCCCCCTTACCTCAGCTGAGGGGAACGCCATAAACTTCTAACCAAAAATTCCTACCGGCTGCCTAGGCTCTGCTTCCCTGCTTGCTGCCCCCACCCCCCAGCCTCCTGCCCTTCCCACGCCTACACCAGCCCTTGTCCCCACCCATCTCCTCCGGGACACAGCACCCACCCACGGTGGCTTCATGGGCCGTGACTAGTGACAAGCAGGATGGGGCCAGGCCTTGTGCCCATCCCTTCCCTCCGTCTTCAAAGTTCTGCTGTTCTCTCTTGGACAGTGACTTCACAGTAAATCTGTTGGTCTGCAGTGAGGTCCTTGGGAGGGTCTTGAAACTCGACCATCTTGATTCTCTTCTCCTGAGTTGAGCCGGAGAGGCGTGGAGTAGTTTTGTTTTCCCACACATTCCTGGCCGAGCCCTTTTTCTCTCTGAGGACTGCTTTTGGCTTCATTATTTTTGGCTGGCTCCAGAAAACATAGATCCACCTTTTCGTTATATTGGCTCCCAGCTGCTCTGCTTCATTTATACTTTCCAGGACAAGCCAGCACCATTGGTGCCGTGAATTCGGTGGCTATAAAAACACACAAGGAAGGTGCAAATTTGGTCATGTTTTATTCAACATGAGCTTGAAGGCTCACTTTTCTCCTCTCTGGAGACTGACTGGCATTTTTCAAAGTTACAAATTTCTCAGAGACAGAACTCTGCTTTGAGCGTTGGTTACTTAATGGACAGCATCCATTACTCAAGACCGCCAAGAACCAGGAAGAAATGTTCACTCTAACATTTGAACATTGTGGACTTAGGACAGCACTAGGAGAGTGAACAGCAACTGAAGGCTGCTAAACAGTTCTGTGTTGAAATCAAGCCTCACACACAGTTCCTCAGACTCATAGGACAGTTTTTACACTTAGTTCTACAGGGCATGATAACCAAGCATAAGTGACGGGTAGTTCATGGAAATGGCAGTGACAGGTCAGACTTCTATGCAGTCATCATAGTTATTCTGGGAAGAAAATTCTGGAAGAGGAGGAGAAGGAGAGTTTGTTGTCTTTAGTCTCTTTCTGCTGGAGGACATCAGTCATCGCTCTGATGACATCCTACACCAGCTTTCGTTTCAGGATGACTGAGTCCAAGGATGCCCCTGTCAGGTCTAGGGCTTGTTCCATTTTAAACCAAGTAATCCCAGTACCCAGGGTTATTTCTGATCCAAAGGGGGCCAGGAGCCTGTCAGTAGGTGCTTCTGGAATGCGTCCCACGGGGTAGGACTGTCCAGTGCACAGATCTTGATGAGTTACTCCTCTGATGGTCCTCAGAGGGGAATTGGAAAAGCTTTTTGCTCCACATATGTTTTGCTTCTCTTTCTAGCTAGGTTGAAGATGAGATCTAAGGAGATCCTTCTCCTTTGTCTTCCTCCATTCTGACCTCCCATTGTTGTAGTATACAAGAAGGTGGATTAGGGTGAAGGGTACTACTTAAGCAGCAGTCGCCAACCTCCGCTGCACAGGGCGATCATCTGGGAGCTTTGAAAAACTTGATACCAGGGTCCTATCCCCAGAGATTCCAATCTAATTGGTCTAGGTTGGAACTTGTGTGTTGGGATTTTTAAAAGCTCCCCAGATGCTACCAGGATGCAATCACGGCCAAGAGGGGGAGTTTGCAGTTAATAAATAAATTTATGCGAAATACTTTTAGGTTAGTGCTTTCTGAACCACCAACCAGGAAGATTTTGGAAGCTTCAGAACCAGGTCCCCAGCAGGTCATGCCTGCCAATGAGTCTGCTTGGAGAACTCTAGTCCTGTCACAAAGCACTTCACCACTCTTGTGTTTCCTGTAGGTTCTAAATTTGTGTGACTTGAGATAAAGTAATCCACTCTTTTCTCTGGTGTTCCCTAGGATTCCTGGACCTCAAAGTCTCACTCTATGGAACTAATGCCTTTTTTGGCCCTGTTGGTCTCTTTGGTATGTCAAAGGAATAGACTTTGCCTTAGGGGCTAGGTGAGGTCCCTCACCCAGAAGGAGTCTTGCCTGAAGTCCAGATGCACCCATCCTGTATCTGTTTCCTGTAGCTGCCACAATGAATTACTATAAACTTAGTGCCTTAAAAACCACAGAAATTTCTCCTTTCATAGCACTGGAGACCAGAAGTTCAAAATCAGTGTTTCTTGTCTCAAATCATTGTGCTGTGAGGGTTGCCCTACCCCTGGGGGCTCTTGGGAAGAGTCCTTTCTTGGCCTCTTCCAGCTCCTGGTGGTAGCCAGCGTTCCTTGGCTTTGGGCCACAGTCCTCCAACCTCTGCCTCTGTGGCAGGTCACATTGCCTCCTCCTCTCCTGCCTGTGAAAGCTCATTGATCTCCCTCCTTTAAGGACACTCATAATTGCAGGTAGAGCCCATCTAGATAATCCAGGATAATCTTCCTATTTCAAAACTCTTCATTTAATCACATCTGCAAAGACCCTATTTACATATGAGGAAATATCCACAGGTGCTGGGAATTAAGATGTCATATCTATTGAGGGGCCTTATTTCAGCCTACCATACCTCCTAAGACCAAGAATGGGTGTTACTGAAAGGGTGAGCTGGTGATGTCAGAGGAGGAAATCCCAAAGAGGTTGGTAAAGCCTGGGTAATGAACTAGGGTACCCAGCTAGATAGAGGTCTGAGGGCCAGAGAATCCGAAGTGAAGACCAACAAGTTTTGTCTGGATGATTCTGCAAAGAGTTGGGGGATGGGCTACATGAGGTTGCGGGAGGGGTGGGCGGGGAAGAAATACCTCAGGCTGGGTTGGTGCCTATTTCATGGGCCTCAGGGGGGGGGCCCTAGGAAGAATCAGCCTCTCAGGAGCAGGCCTGATACCCGTGGTCCCTGTCCCTGAGCATGTCCAAGCCTCTAGTGCAGCCTCTCCAAGGTCAGGCAATGGCAATGGGATAGGGAAGACTTTGGGGATGACAAATCAGAGCTCTCTTGGACCCCAACCCTTTAGGTTTTACTGGAAGGTGTCTCTCTTTGTAGCAAAGATGATAGAATCACTATCAAACATTCTGTGGGAATGTCTTACCTTTTTTGAATTTATGATGCTTCCAGTGATCACTATAATGCATGGGGGAATTGTTGGCCCGGATGATTTGTTTTTTAACTTTGGCTCTCTTGTAGCCATGAATGTGTGTTTTCAAAACCCAAGCATTAATATCACATTTAATTCATCATCACTTCCAAACCACCAGAAGGATAAGGTAGCACCTATTTCTTGATGAAGTCGCAAAATTCATGGTAACATCCAAGGCGGAAACCTAACGATCCAAAGAGCTAACTTTTACACATTCCTAGCTCTGGCCTACCCTCTGGAGAAGAGGTGGATGTTTCAGAACACCACCACCTTACCTCACCGGGTAGGGCTTTGTAAGAGACATCCAACCAAGGCCTCTTATTTTGGGAACGTGGAGTCACAGGCGCCGTTTGCCCTAGGCGCCAACGGCAGCGCACCCATGTACTTACCCACCTCCCCTTGGGCCCAGGCTGAGCGCGAGGGAAGGTAACGCCCACTTTGGGAAGAAAAAATGTCTTCCATATTCAGAAGCCTTGCAGGCTGGGAGCGGAGGCCTAGAGAGGCTGTTCTCTGTGGTCCGATTTCCCACAGGGATAATGCCAAGGGCATCCAGAAAACCAGTGTTTGAACCTTCCATTCCCCGAAGCGCACAGGATCAGGTCAGTGGCAGAGAGACTGAGAAAAGGTGAAAATCACTATGAACATCAGAGATAATCTAGTTGAGACCTGCATACCGGTGGCCTCTCATGTGGAATCTCCATGCCAATGTTTGGTTTGCCCCAAATAATTTATTTAAAACTCTGAATTGGTTGCCAACATTTAATGTCCATAGTTTCGGCTTCTTGTGAAAAATCAGGATCTGGCCACCACAGGCCCTTGTTGATTAACACCTGACAGCAGTGAGCTGGGGCCGGTACTCATCTCTCCCTTTAGATGAGCCATGGGGGTGCCTGGGTGGCTTAGTCGGCTAAGCGTCTGACGCTTGGTTTCAGCTCAGGTCACGATCTCATGATTCATGAGTTTGAGCCTGGCATAGGGATCTGTGCTGACAGTGTGGAACCTGCTTGAGAATCTCTCTCTCCCTCTCTCTCTGCCTCTCCCCTGTTTACTCTCTTTCTCCCAAAAATAAATAAATGTAAAAAAATAAAAATAAATAGATGAGCTACCTATTCTCTAATTCACCACAGCCATATCCTAGCCTGGTCTCCTTTACCCATTTATGTTGCCCGTTGAGCCCCACTGGACACTGGAGTTTGCAATGGCTGCCATGGCTCAAACCGCCCCCAACACACCGTGGAGCTGGCACTCGCCCGTCACAAGGGAGACTGACCAAGGCAACCTGTCCTTGTTGGTGATGCTGGTTTCCTAGAGGAGCGTGAAGACCCTCCTAGCGTGTCCATCCTAGAGGAGGATGTGAACTTGGAGATGGAAGACTTCTGTTTAAAACCTGGTTTCCCTCCTTACCTACTTGAACGGCTTTGACCAGATAAAATCCCTGGTGTAACAGGAGCAAGACCGGAGCACACGTTACATGGGATGAGGTGCGTGACAGGATGTGGCACGGGCACACAGGTGCTTGCACCTCTAATTGTCTTCATCCCTCCCTCTCCCCACTGCACCATGCAGCTCTCCAGACAGCCCTGAAAAACGAGGGAGGTGATGTAGTATCACCAAGTTTGCCTGAGCAGCCACTAGCGCTTTTTTTAAAGCTTTATTGAGATGTATTTTACACACCGTAAATTTTACCCATTTCAGGTATACAATAGAGTAACTTATGGTATGTTCGGTGCTGGGCAACCATCACGACTCTCTGATTTTATAGAATTTTCAACATCCCCCAAAGCAACCTGTACCCATTAACCATCACTCCCCTTTCTCCCCCCACCCCCTAGACCTAGATAAACATTAATTTACTTTCAGTCCCTATCGATTTCCTTTGTCCTGGGCATTTCATTAAAATGGAATCATATAATACATGGCCTTTTGTGACTGGCTTCTTTCGCCTAGCACAGTGTGGACAAGCTTCATCCAAGTTACATTATGTGTCAGTGACTCATCCCTTCTTATGGCTGAATAATATCCCACTGCACAGTTACACTGCTTTGGTTATCCATTTATCCATTGACAGGCATTTGAGTTGTTTCTACCTTTCGGTTATTGTGAATAATGCTTCAGTAAACATGGGTGTACAGGTATCTGTTTGAGTTCCTATTTATTTATTTATTTATTTATTTATTTATTTATTTATTTATTTAGAAAGTGAGCATTCGCATGACCCAGGGAGGGGCAGAGAAAGAGAGCGAGAGAGAGAGAATCTGAAGCAGGCTATACATTGTCACTGTGGAGCCTGAGGTGGGGCTCCAACCCACGAAGCATGAGATCATGACCTGAGCTAAAATCAAGAGTCAGACGCCTAACTGACTGAGCCACCCAGGCGCCCCTGAATCCCTACTTTTAATCATGTTATATATACCCAGGAGTAGAATTGTTGAGTTATATATTGCCTCTCTGTTTAACATTTTGAGGAACTGCCAGACTGTTTTCCAAAACAGCAGCACGACTTTCCATTCCCATCAGCAGTGTAGAGGAGTTTTAATTTCTTCGCACCCTCTCCACCACTTGTTACTTTCCTTTTTAAAAAAATTATAGTCATCCTAGTGGGCGTGAAGTGGTACCTCATTTTGGTTTTGATTTGCATTTCCCTAATGGCGCATGGCGGTGTTGAGCATCTTTTAAAGCATGTATTGGCCGTTTGTATATCTTTGGAGAAATGTCTATTAGATCCTTTGCCCAATTTTTAAATTAGTTTGTCTTTTTATTGAGTCATAAGATTTCTTTATGAATTTCAGATACATGTCACTTATCAGACATATGGATTAAAAATATATTTTCCCATTTTGTGGGTAGCTTTTTCATTTTTCTTGATGGTGTCCTTTTGAAGCACATTTAAATCTTGATGATGTCCAATTTATCTTTCCCCCCCTTTTTTTTTACATGTGCTTTTGGTGTTATATCTAAGTAACCATTGCCAAACCCAATGCCATATGGATTTACCCTTATGTGTTCTTCTAAGAATTTTATAGTTTTAGCTCTCATATTTAAGTCCTTGATCCATTTTGAGTTAATTTATTTCATTTTATTTTATTTTATTTTGCAAAGGTAGGGGGAAAAGAGTGAGAGTGAGAGAGAGAGAGAGAGAGAGAGAGAGAGAGAGAGAGAGAGAGAGAGAGAATCCCAAGTAGGCTCCACACAGCCAGCACAGAGCCCAACATGGGATCAAAATCATGACTGTGAGATCATGACCTGAGCCAAAGTCAGGAGCCAGATGCTTAACTGACTGAGCCACCTAGGCACCCCTTGAGTTTATTTTTGTATATGGTGTGAGGTAGGGGGTTCCACTTCATTTTTTGGTATGTGAACATCCAGTTCTCCTGGTATCATTTGTTGAAGAGATTATTCTTTCCCCATTGAATGGCCTTGGCACCTTTGCCAAAAATCAACTGACCATAGACATATAGGTTCATTTTGGTCTCTCAATTTTGTCCCATTTATCTTTATATCAATCTAATTCCAGTACCATACCCATTGATTACTGATGCTTTGTATTAAGTTTTGAAAAGGGAAGTGTGATTCATCCAACTTTGTTCTTCTTTTTCAATATTGTTTTAGCCATTACGTGCCCTTTGTATTTCCATATAAATTTTCTGATCAGGTTGTTGATATTTTTTAATTAAAAAAATTTTTATTGATAGTTTGTTACCAAGTTGGTTTCCATATAACATCCAGTGCTCTTCCCCACAAGTACCCCTCTCCATGACCATCACTCCCCTTCCCCTTCCCCACCCCCTTCAGCCCTCAGTTTGTTTTCAGCATTCAAAGGTCTCTGATGATTTGCCTCCCTCCCTCTCCCCAACTCTTCCCTGCCCCTTTCTCCTTCCCATGGTCTCTTGTTAGGTTTCTCCTGTTAGACCTCTGAGTGACAACATATGGTATCTATCCTTCTCTGCCTGACTTATTTCACTTAGCATGACTCCCTCTAGGTCCATCCATTTTGCTACAAATGGCCAGATTTCATTCTTTCTCATTGCCATGTAATACTCCATTGCATATATATACCATGTCTTCTTGATCCATTCATCAGTTTATGGACATATAGGCTCTTTCCATGATGTGGCTATTGTTGACAGTGCTGCTATGAACATTGGGGTAAATGTGCCCCTATTCATCAGCACTTCTGTATCCTGTGAGTAGATCTCCAGCAGCGCTATTGCTGGGTCATATGGGAGTTCTACTGATAGTTTTTTGAGGAACCTCCATACTGTTTTCCAGAGCGAGCAGCTGCACCAGTTTACATTCCCACCAGCAGTGTAGGAGGGTGCCCATTTCTCCACATCCTAGCCAGCATCTATAGTTTCTAATTTGTTCATTTTAGCCACTCTGACTGGCATGAGATGGTATCTCAGTGTGGTTTTGATTTGTATTTTCCTGATGGTGAGTGGTGCTGAGCATCGTTTCATGTGCCTGTTGGCAATCTGCATGTCCTGTTTGGAGAAGTGTCTATTCACGTCTTCTGCCCATTTCTTTACTTGGATTGTTCGTTTTTTGGGTATGGAGTTTGGTGAGTTGCTTATAGATTTTGGATACTAGCCCTTTATCCTATATGCCATTTGCCACTATCTTTTCCCATTCTGTCAGTTGCCTATTAGTTTTTTTTTAATTGTTTCCTTTGCCGTGCAGAAGCTTTTTATCTTGATGAGGTCCCAATAGTTCATTTTTGTTCTGATTCCCTTGCCTTTGGGGATGTGTCGAGTAGGAAATTGCTGTGGTTGAGGTCAAGGAGGTTGTTTCCTGCTTTTTCCTCTAGGGTTTTGATGGTTTCCTGTCTCACATTCAGGTCCTTCATCTATTTTGAGTTTATTTTTGTGTACAGTGTAAGAGAGTGGTCTAGTTTCATTCTTCTACATGTTGCTGTCCAGTTCTCCCAGCACCACCTGCTAAAGAGGCTGTCTCTTTTTCATTGGATACTCTTTCTTGCTTTGTCACAGATTAATTGGCCATACACTTGTGGGTCCAGTTCTGGGTTCTCTATTCTATTCCATTGGTCCATGTGTCTGTTTTTGTGCCAATACCATTCTGTCTTGATGAGGACAACTTTGTAGTAAAGGCTAAAGTCTGGGATCATGATGCCTCCCGTTTTGGTTTTCTTCTTCAATATTACTTTAGCTATTCGGGTTTTTTTGTGGTTCCATATGAATTTTAAGAAAATTTGTTCTAGCTTTGAGAAGAATGCTGGCGCAATTTCGATTGGGATTACACTGAATGTGTAGCTTGCTTTGGGTAATAATGACATTTTAACAATGTTTATTCTTCCGATCCATGAGCATGGAATGTTTTTCAATTTCTTTGTGTCTTCTTCAATTTCTTTCATAAGCTTTCTATAGTTTTTAAATAGGGTTCTCACCCAGCATGGAGCCCAACTAAGGGCTTGAACTCACAACCCTTAGATCAAGACCTGAGCTGAGATTAAGAGTTGGATGCTTAACCGACTGAGCCAACCAGGTACCCCAGCTTGTCAGTTTCTACCAAAAAGAAACCTAGCCGGGATTTTAATAGGAATTGTGTTGGATCTGTCACTCAATTTGGAGAGTATTGCCATCTTTACCCCCTTATGCTTTTTCAATAGCAACAGGCCCTGCTAGCTTCCCTATCAGGTAGCAGGTGGTATAATAGCCAGAGTTTGTTGAAGCCAAAGTTTGTTCATTGGGTGAATTTCATTTTGGTCCCAGGCTACATTGTCCACTACAGAGGCCACTGGCTACCTGTTGCTGTTGAACACTTGAAATACTGCTAGTCCAAATTGAGATGTGTTCTACATTGAAAGATATGACTGATTTCAAATACTTATAACAAAAATGGAAAATATTTCATAAATAATACTAGTATTGATTACACATTGAAATGATAATATTTTAGATATGTTAGTTTAAATAAATATGCTATCGAAATTATTTTGCCTGCTTCCTTCTACCTTTTTAATGTGCCTACTGGAAAATTTAAACTATCTGTGTGGCTTTTGTTGTATTTATTTTGGTGGGGGGATGTTGGCTTCTATTGTATTTCTGTTGGTCATCACTAGTCTAGGGATTTTTAATATGCAGTTAATGTAGAAGAGCCATAGAGTGAGATTTAGGATATTCTGGAAACCCCTGAACATCCATGCAAAACCTCGTGCCCATGAATGTGCATTAGTTATTTACTGTTGTGTAACAAATTTCTCCCAAATTTAGCAGCTTAAAAAAAAACCAAATATTTATTACTTCACAATCTGTGTGTCAGGAATCCAGGTGTGGCTTATCCAGTACTGCACTGATCTGAGAGCCCGTGTGAACATGGATCTGCTTCTACCCACGTGGCTGTTGGCAGTTCTCAGTTTCGTGCTAGCTATTGAGCAGAGATATTAGTTTTTTGCCATGTGACTTTCTCCACAGTGCAGCTTACAAGATGGAGGCTGGTTTCCTCAGAGTGAGTGAGCAAAAGAGCAAGAGAGTGAACAAACAAGATGGAAGCCACAGTCTTTTATTATTATTATTGTTGGAAATTTTATATAAGAAAGCTATATAGTCTTTTTGTAACCCAATCCAACACTTTTGCCACATCCTATACATTTGAAACAAGTCACAAAGTCCAGCCTACACTCAAGGGGAAGGGAGTAGTCAAGGGTGTGAATACCAAGAAAATACTGGGAGCCATCATAGAGGTTGCCTATCACAGTGTATCTGTGTGGGTTTCTTTCTAGAGAGACCTAAGCTTTTATATGATTCTTAAAGAAATCTTAGGGGTGCCTGGATGGCTCAATCAGTTGTGTCCAACTTCAGCTCAGGTCATGATCTCGCGGTTCGTGGGTTCGAGCCCCGCGTTGGGCTCTGTGCTGACACCTAGCTCAGAGCCTGAGCCTGCTTCAGATTCTGTGTCTCGTTCTCTCTCTGAACCTCCCCTGCTCGCGCTGTCTCTCTCTGTCTCTCAAAATTAAATAAAATACATTAAAAAAAAAAAAGAAATCTCAGACCACACCTCACTGCCCCTCCTTTCCCAAAAAGGTTTAAGAACTAGTTTGGAGGGAACTAAAACGGAAGTTTTGACTAAGGAAGAGATTTCCTTCCAAACTTTCACTGCTAAATACAAAATTTAACCACTTGGTCATGTTTTAAAACATGGGACCCATATAAGATGAAAACTCAATATACACTTAAGTAAAATGATCACAAGGTTTGTTTTCTCACAATTTATATAGTTTTCTCCCAGGTACATTAGAGTTTCTGAGCTGCTAATGTTCTCTGTTACCCCCAATGGCATTCATGTCTCAAGAAGGATCAATAGCCCTGTGGTTTTCTATGACAATAGAGTTGAGATGCAAATATAGATCTCTCTAGTCCCACTGGTTCTCTAGTGTCTGGACTCTTCTCCAGAGAGCACAGTTTCTCCTCATAATCTCTCAGGCAGGGTCCTCTATACTCAAAAGACACCAGAGCTTCTGGAATGGAGCAATGAGGCCCGGTTGAGCCAAGTCCTTGTGGCCCCATCACTTAGCACTGCTGGAGTTATGGTTCCAATCTAATTAGCTCCTACTGTAGGTAAGGTATTAGTTTCTCCTCACTTATACTTTGCTGCCTTTGTCAACATCTCTCCTTGGTTTTAAAAACCAAGTGTGTGAACCTCTCCTAGAGTTGAGATTTCCAGAGAAGGGTCTTAGCCAAACCTCAGTGATGAGGGTAGATAAAAGGGAATGCCCAGCCTCTTTATTCTGCCAGCAAGTGGAAGTGAAAGCATTATATCGGGCCAGATATGCTGTTATTCTTGGAAAATGGTTCCTGGATCCAGTGGTTGAATTCTTTCTCCTTATAGTGAAGGACTGAGCAGACATATGAAAAGTAGGTCCCCAGATATGTGCATTAGTAAGCTCCGAGGGGGAGAAGCAAGAGCCTGTGTTTGAGTCATTGCAGAAAAAAAGAGAAGATTTCATTTGAGTAAATGTATTTTTTTTCTCTTCGGCCCTTGAAATGAGTCTCCATCTGTTTCTCTAAGGAAAATTCATGTCTTTTAGGACTCCTAGGAAATGGCTATTTGAATAGGTTCCCTGCCAACTGCTCTAGCTCTTATCTTCCAGTCTCCAGGCAATTTAAAGATTCTGCAAGGTATTTATTGGTCAGGTTTTTGTCACAAGCATTGGTGACAGGAAGGGTTAGAGATAAGAAAGTAGAGACTCTGATATGGAGAAAGTTCTAGATTCTGGCTTGGCAGATGCTCTCATGTTTCTGATCTTATTCATGGACTAGGACCAAGTGAGTCCTAGATTGAAAGCCAGGAGGCCCTAGGCTCTAGAACCATCTCAGTTCCCTCATTTACTGTGAGGCCTTACCTTCTCCATCTGTTGGCCGAAGGGGCTGGCCTAGTTGACCTCAAGGGCCTGTTTGCTCTGCCGCTGGATGATATCCATCTCTTTCTGGGTGCAGCATGCAGGATAGCACATGCCAAGAGTGAGGAAACCCACCCTCTGGGCCTTGAACTAGCAGCAGCAGGAAGCTCTGCCGGTGCCCTTGTGTGAGAGGCATAGGCTCAGATACTCTCAGACCCCAGCCAGTCTTACTGGAGCACAGCCCCTGGAGACCCCAAATGTTACACCTCCACCATCCAAAACAGCCATCCTGATTAACAATAGAAAAACTGTGGGGGGGGGGCTCAGGCAGAAAATCAACATTCTCTGAGAGCTCAAAGGAGGCCATGGAATTCACTTCCCTTTGAAAATCAGCACCTAGGAGTGAGTATGCCCTTAAACGTCTAACTGATGCTTTTTTTCCACCCTCTCTCCCAAATCTCAGTTGTTATAAGAATGTTCAGTGGGTTTGGAATTATTACAAATAAAAAATGCCAGAAAGATTTTTGGATAAGAAACACTAAGCTCTGCAGCTTCCGGAGAACTCAGAGAGGAAGAATGTGGACGGCACTTGAAACCAGTCCTGGCTGGCTGCCTACTCAGAAGCTTCCAGTTTCATCTGGACTCCCAGGAACATTATGGATGGCACCTCTGAGGAGCTTGGCAACCGAGGAAGGTGGGCTCAGCTGTTCTGACGTGCCATTTAGAGTTTAAGGCCAAAAGCAAAATGAGACCCTCAGAAGACCTTTGGGTTGAGCCGCATCTGCTTGCTGGCTCCATCCCACCAGACTTCTGGAATGGTCTGGGCCAGATCGTGCGGAAGGCCTGTGACTCACTGGGTTGCAGAGCAATCAGATCAGGCTGAAAGGTGTTTTCTCAAGCAACAGGAGAAAGGCCTGTGGCTTATAGACTAGGAGGGGGAGCCGTGCGTCAACATTGCCAAGCCCAAACACAAGGAGCAAGGCATCACTGGGAGGCTTCTCTCGACAAGCTGTGGGCTCCTGCTGGGAGGGGGTGTAGGATGTGGGTATGTGAGCGGGTGGACTTCCTGCCACACTGCTGGGAAAAGGCACTCTGTAACTGAAGCTCTTGTTAGGATTAATTGGGTGGACAGGCCTGGCAGGGCCTTGGAGAACATGAGTACCCTTTTCCTTAGGTCTGTGGCCGGCTCAAAGCACAGGCTTCAGCTGTTCTGCTCAACTCTTGGGAAGCCTAAGCTCCCCTCACAGTTTGGCTATATATAACCTGATCTTTACACACTCCTCATTCCGCTCCCCAACTCCTGCTGGGCTGTAACTGATACTCATCTTTATAATGAGCACAGACAGGCTCTGAAACCTAGGTTGTGCCTAACAGTTGATTGGTGACTTCAGTTAAACTTGAGTATCTCCTGGGAGTGACTGTACTGGGATCCCACTGGGCCTCACTTCCTGCCGTAGCTAAAGGATGAAACAAAAGTGACTGATATGAGAGGTGTTGGGAGACAACTGGAAATGAATCATGAGTCCCTAGATGTAAAAGATGGGGGACTGGATTCCTACTGCATGGTCAGGCACAAGGAGGTCACTGACAAGGTTTTATAAAGGCTATTTCTGAAGAAGTAAGAGACAGGCAAGACAGATTAAGAACCATCTTTTTCTCAGTGGTCATGAAGGCTGTTGGCCTTGGCCATGTGTGAGTTTTCAGTGATGCTTCCTTCAAAAGGAGCATTGATTCTTGGCTTCTAGTGAAGCCAGTGTTCAATTCTTAGTGTCCATCTCAGTCTCTTTCTTCAAGTTGGCCTCCTGGCTTCAAGCATGAAATGTTTCGAAGAGGGTGACATAGAGAGGAGGTTTGGAAGCCCTGAGCCTTTTCTTGTGATGCCTCTGAGAGATTCTTTTGATGCAAGAACCACAGCCCATTTGAGGCTGAGGAGACTCCTCACTCTGACAGGTAGAGTCTTGTGTTAAGTCAGGTAGTGCTGGGTGGTTACAAAGGCCCTTTGGATCCTCTGTGCCCTCTGTTCCTGCCCTGTTTGCATCGTCTCTCTCAAAAATAAACTAAAAAAACCACATTAAAAAAATGCTGTCCTGCCCATTCCCTCATGTGAGCCTCAGGACAAGCCTGAATAGGCAGTACAGGACTTCAGAACATAATGTTTAATGGTCTCCCCCAGTTTCATTAAGATATAATTGACCTACAACACTGTGCAAGTTTAAGGTGTTATGACCAGATGATTTGATATATGTGTAGTTTGTGAAATTACTATCATGATAAATTTAGTTAACATCCATCATGTCATACAGTTGCAAAAATTGTTCCTTGTGATGAGAATCTAGTGTGATGTTCCTCTTTTTTAAAAGTTTGTTTATTTAAAAAATTTTTAATGTTTTATTTATTTTTGAGAGAGAGAGAGAGACAGACAGACAGACAGCTTGAGCAGGGGAGGGTCAGAGAGAAGGGAGATACAGAATCCGAAGACAGCCTCCAGGCTCTGAGCTAGCTGTCAGCACAGAGCCTGATGCGGGGCTCAAACCCACGAACCGTAAGATCATGACCCGAGCCGAAGCCAGATACTTAACCGACTGAGCCACCCAGGCACCCCAAAAGTTTATTTATTTTCAGACAGTGTGCATGAGAGTAGGGGAGGGTCAGAAAGAAATAGGGAGAGAGAGCATCCCAAGCAGGCTCCATGCTGTCAGCGAGGAGCCCGACACAGGGCTTGATCCCACGAACTGTGAGATCATGATGTGAGCCAAAGTCAAGAGTTAGATGCTTAACTGACTGAGCCACCCAAGCGCCCCAGAGAATCTACTGTAATGTTCTTACTGATACTTTGGTTGACTTGATGATAGGCACTGAGAAGATATAAAACTTCTACACTTTTCTAAGGTTTTCTCAGAACTCATGTGAGGGATCCATGCTAGGGAACCAGAGATTTTTTGTGTGATCATGGCCATAGGGCTCAATGGGTGTCTGAAATGCAGGAAATGAGACCATCAAAACTAGAAATAGCCATTTTGATGACAGAGAAAATACCAAAGTGTATCAACTTAAAGAGCTAAGGAGATGAAAGCCCACCCTTGGAAAGGAGTTTGCGGCAATCAGGTTGGGACAGATTCTAGTTTGTTAGGAGCCCAAAACTGTGTTATAAATACTCACGATAATCGAAGGACAACCGTTAACGAGGGGTTTCTGAGCTGAAGACGTTGTAATGAGGCAAACTTTTTATAATCCAACAGATTTGGCAAAACTAAATACGTCCTTTTCCTTTTATATGTATACATACACAGTTTACTGATATCCCCAGAATTAAATTCTGAACCAAAAACATACTGGGAAAGCACTGAATCTCTCTTTGATGGTTCAGAGCCCTGATTGCTCTAAATAAGGCATTAGAGAAGACATTCACTTAGGAGTTTAGACAATCCATGGCCGTTTGCAAACAGCTCTATTTTTGCTGTTACTAGACAACACTTTTGCCCTGTTGTGTTTTTACAACTATAGCCATACTCACGTTCTAGAAAGTTGTGAGAGAATAAACCTTTCTTGTTGGTAAAATGGCAGAAAACAACACGATATGAGTGCAGGTGAAGCAAGCCCAAGCTTACTAAGGAGTACTCTATCGGCAGTGTGTCAGACCTGAGGATTATGGTCAAGTGTGAAGTCTGGTAGCCTCGCTGTATGGACGTGGGGACCGATGGTACTGGTTGTCGGAGGAAACGTGAGTTGTTTCCACCCCATCTTCCAGCGCTGTGGCCACTCAAATTGACATTCATTCCGCAAACTTCTGGGGTGGTGCCTTGTTAAGAGTGGAGCTCAGTGTTCGGTGAGATCCTGGGCTGAATGGTCTCGTTGACTATAAGCAGAAGACACACATTCTGATTCAGAATTCCCTGGGCTCCAGAAGCTGCTGCTATCACAGGGATGGTGTCAGGCAGGCTATGCAGGAAGGATGCACCTTTTTATATTTTCCAGAAGGTTAAAACGGCATCACTGTCTATTGAACATGAAGTAAACATAATCAGCCCCGTGAATCGTGAAACAGAAGTCATTCCTCTATCTGTTCTGTGACAGGAAAAAAAATCCCAAACAATTTGTATAGAGAGGGCAGAAGAAACCCACTTCTTTTTTTTTATTAAAAAAATTTTTTTAATGTGTTTTAAAATTTATTTTTGAAAGACAGCACGAGCAGGGAAGGGTCAGAAAGAGAGGGAGACACAGAATCTGAAGCAGGCTCCAGGCTCTGAGCTGTCAGCACAGAGCCCGACACAGGGCTCGAACCCACAAACTGTGAGATCATGACCTGAGTGGAAGCCGGATGCTTAACTGACTGAGCCACCCAAGGCCCCCTGAAAAAACCCACTTCTATTAAATCCAAGTAATCTGTGCCCTATCCCCGTCCGTGTTTTTTGTCTTGCTACTTATACCATTGCTCCTTCAGGGTCAAATAAAATCTGCAAAGCCTCCATCTCAGAAGCACCTAAGTCAGCAGTCGCTCTGACTTCTGCAGAAAAGAGACCTTTTCATTTCCAGGGAGATAAACCTGGCAGTGTCATCAGAGGCACAAAATGAAGATTACCGAGGGCTGGGAGTATTTTCCAGAGAAGGAACTTCCTCTCTGCTTCCTTAGTGAACTCTGCGGTGGTTGTCTTGAGCATTTTGGCTTGGGGGCACGGGGAGAGGTGCCACTTCCCCCCCTCCCCTCAGAGAACAGCACAAAAGGGGGTTTACCTCATTCCACTGTGGGAGTTTGCTCTGTCTCCTGGATGGTTCAGTGTAGGCCCATGTCTAGACTGATTACAAAAGCACCAACAAAACAAAATAAATACCTAACATCTTACAGAAAAGGCACGAAAGCAAACAGTATGAGCGAGGAGAACAATGCCTCTGTTGTGACAGAGAGTCTTCCAGAGGATGACGGAATTCTCGCACCCCAGGTTCCAATTTGTAAGGGCAACATTAACCGTCTCGAAGCAGGCCCTGGCTTGAACGCATTAATTTGGAAAGGCAATGTGTTCTGTTAGATAAGGGATTTTTTTTTTTCCGACTGCCACGAAAATCAAAATGAAGATCAGTACAACTAAGTCCGCCCGGACGCATGCAGATTTCAGAAAACAGCCTTGAATCTTAGCTCAGCAATGCAAGCATGTGTTAATTCTGCACTTTCAAGGTGACGCAGTATATGTAATGTGATGGAGAAGGCTCCCAGTCCGTTCTGACTCTGCACTTACCTTGCTGTGTGACCTGAGGTGTGTCTCTTGGCCTCTCTGGGCCTCAGCCTCTACATCTGTAAAACGGATGAGTTTGGGGGTAGCATTGTGAGTTGAGGACACCAACAAAGCAGAGTAAATACAACAATTTCATTGCCTAAAGGTACTGGAGCCTGGGGGTTTTCATTCCTGAAGAAAGCTATAATTATCATTTGTCCAAGAGGGCTCTGAAATATGCTATCTCAAGCTGAAGCTCCAGTTAAGTGACTGTCACTTCAGAAGCACGTCCAACTGACGCTAGGTCGACACATAACTGTGTGGCAAATATGCCACATGGTTGAAGGCACATTTGTTTAGCCAATGGTTCGTGTAGCCTAAGGTAGGGCACTTGGCTCATTTGTTTAGTTTCTCAACATGTATTTATTGAACACCTACTATATGCTAGGCCCTGGAGAAATGTTTCTCCCGGAATCTTGTGCTTTCCTTTTTCCTCCTTCCTCCTGCCTCTTCCTTCTTTGACTTTGGTTGTTTGTGGCCCCAGGTACAAAGGGTTGAGGTACAGATGCTGCTCAGTTTGTGGTGTATCATCAGAGTTGGTCTGGATGAGCCCCGTCTCTTGCTTTGTTGACTCACTCATTACTCCTTTTTATCCCCTGAGCCCACTCCCATGTAATGGCAACCGTTCTAATAAGGTCAGTGTGTATTTCTCAGTGTGTATGAAGTTTTGGAACATGTGTGTTGTCTTCCATGAACGTATCTTAATTCATTTCAATGCCAAGATGCTATACAGTCTATTTGGTTTCTTGGTTTCTTTTTTCACTCACGCTATGATTTTACAAAATATCCCCACTGCTGGCTATACATATTGTCCATTGCTTCTGCTTGCCACGTAATACTCCCTGCACCCCCCACATTATGCCTCTCCCCTCTCTCCGTGGACAGGCACCCTGGTGTCCAGCATGGCCCAACAACGAAGAGCCTTGTGTGTGGTCCACTAGGGCCCTCTGTCATGCTGTTCTGCCTGAGACGCTCTTCCCGTTTTATAATCTGGACAATTTCTACACTTTCTTCAAGTCTTCTCAACTTGCTTTCTTTTAAAACGAGACGATTTTTATCCTTTCTTTTACGCTTTCTTCAAGGGTTATATCCCTGACTCATCGACCATAATATGTTCCATTCTGTTCTCCTGTGCACCCCATATACACTCTTGTTATAGTGCTTATGTTGAAGTGATTTCTTTTTTTTTCTTAATTTATTTTGAAGTCATCTCTGCACCCTGCGTGGGGCTTGAACTTACAACCCTGAGATCAAGAGTTGGGTGCTCACTGCCTGGGCCGGCCAGGTGCCCCCTGAACCATGATTTCTTGTCCGTCTCCCCCAGTGTATGTGAATAAAATCCACATGACGTGGGCTCTGGCACAAAGCATTGCTCAAGTGGTATTCATTTAATGACGACTGGATCCATTAACCAATTATTAAGCACCAACTATATGCCGGTCCTGTGCTCGATTTTTAATATGAATCATTCTAAGTGAATATATTTATTTCTAAATCCATAAAAGTGAATGAAAAGTAATGAGCATATTTTGTTGGCTCCTGGGCCAGCCTAGCAGACCTATTTCCAGACTAGTGCTATCTCCTTCCAAGAGGTATAGTGTCTTCAGATTTTCTAGAACTTTTCTTTGGGGAAAAAAAAAAACATAGCCCATAGCACATTCTTTGGAATCTTCTCAGGGAGGCCTTTGTTTCCTGAAGGCAGATCTGATTTTTGGAAGCAGCTAAAAGCCACTTGGCAGCGAATCCGGTGAATGAGGTGGATGATGAAGCCGAAGAACATTATTTTCGGTTCCAAACAAGGTGTGACTATAAAGAACCGAGGCTCATTTTCTTAGTGCATAAACTGGCTCAAGAGCAACTTCGAAAGAAGTCTTCCAAAAATGTGGCCTTGGCAAGAAAAAAATCGCTCTAGTACGCGCACACACACACACACACACACACACACACACATTCTCTCTCTCTCTCTCTCTCACACACACACACACACACACACTCTCTCTCTCTCTCTCTCTCTCTCTCTCTCTCTCTCTCACACACACACACACACACACACACATTCTCTCTCTCTCTCACACACACACACACTCTCTCTCTCTCTCTCTCTCTCTCTCTCTCTCTCTCTCTCTCTCTCTCTCTCTCTCTCTCACACACACACACACACACACCGCACAGTGTATAGTGTCTGCTCCAATATACAGACAAGTAAAATCCAAAGCCCTTGGAATTTAGTTGTAAAAACTCAGCCACACAAATCCGGGCTAGAAGAGACCTCACTTGGCAGCCATTCTTGCAAAGACATCTGGGGGTTTCAGTTGGCCCAAAGCGCATCATGCACGCGGAGAAAGCCGCGGCGTCTACGCAAGCGTCTGTTTTCTGGGACTGCGCTGGCGGAGGCCGTGGGCTTCCGTGGGAACGCAGCTGCGCATGCTCCGTTCCGCTCAGGCGCCCGCAGCAGCCTGGGCTCAGGTAGGAGCAGGACGGCGTCAGAGGCCCACTGACCCACTGGAGCACGGAGCAGGGCTGAGGGGATGAGGGAGCGGTCTCGATCAGCAACGACAAAACAAATCCAGAAGAGGCATGAGTCAGTGATTGAAAATTATTGAAGAACAGATGTGTGGAAACTGACATCTGCTTTATCTCGTGTTGGGCTCTCTGGAAGAACCAATGGGTGAAAAGTCTAGGAAGGCAGATCTAGGCTTAGACGAATAAAGACTGATTCCTCTTATGGAATTGTATGTTTCCGAAAGATCTCACGTGTGTGAATGTGCATATACAGAGAAAGAAAGACTGGAAGGATATGAATAAAAATATTTAAGAGTAAATACCTATGGGGGATGGAATTATGGGGTAAATGTCCTTTTTAAAACTTTATATAATGTTGTATTATTAGAATTTTTATTACTGGGGCGCCTGGGTGGCTCAGTCGGTTAAGCATCCAGCCTCGGCTCAGGTCACGATTTCACGGTTTGTGAGTTCAAGCCCCGCATTGGACTCTGTGCTGACAGTGTGGAGCCTGCTTGAGATTCTCTCCCTCCGCCTCACCCACACTCACATGTTCTTTCTCTTTAAAATAACTAAACTTTAAAAACAGACTTTTTATTATCTACATATATTTCTTTTGCATAAAATAAGTTTGCTAACGTTTGGAGGTAACCAGCCATCAAATAGGCTACTTTGTGACCTGGTGAGAGCCCTGCCTCGGGAAGTCATCAAATGAAGATCATGGGAGGAGCCAGCAGGTCTTTCCCAGCCTAGGGATTCCATACGTCACTCTACGATTTAACCTTGTTCAAGTACCAGAGCTGGGCTGCTGGAAGTTCACACGTGCGTTCAATGAGAAAGAGGCCTGGAAACTTCCAACAAGATAGGCCAACTGCCCAACTGCCGGGCCTATTCTAAGGACCAAATAGTCATCTTACCATAATTCATGTGTAGGAAGTTTAAACCAAGGGTAGAATAAACACTTCAAAAATGAAAAGCCACCAACTAGCTGTGATACTGGATTCTGAACTAGAAGCATAAAAAATAGAAGCTAGGAAAAGGCATGGATAGAAAGTGAAAAGAGACAGGCTATTGGGTATAACAAAATGTCAGTACGGGCGCCTGGGGGGCTCAGTCGGTGAAGCGTCCGGCCTCGGCTCAGGTCAGATCTCACGGTTCGTGGGTTCGAGCCCCACGTCGGGCTCTGTGCTGACAGCTAGCTCAGAGCCTGGGGCCTGCTTTGGATTCTGTGTCTCCCTTTCTCTCTGACCCTCCCTTGCTCACGCTCTCTGTCTCTCAAAACTAAAAACTAAAAAGAAACTGTCAGTAAAAGACGGCTGAGTGTCCGTGCTTTGTAAATGGGGACGGTTATCCATGGGAATCTCAAGCATTTAGCTGAAACCGGCAGGCCGGGGACATCCCAGACGAGCTGCCTTCTGTCATCATCACTTAGCCCTGATGGACCCAAGCTGGAAGACAGTGTACCAAGACCGCAGACCCACTGGCTGGCTTGGGTCGTGTTCTGGGCACTGAAGCAGGTCAAATATGACCTTAGGCTCCAGAAGTCCTGAGAGGCGCACAGCACACACGTGACGTCAGTGCTGGGCAAGACAACGGTGCCACAAAATTAGAGCAACAAAGACACTAGACATCTTGTCCGGATTCTCCACTTTACAAGAGGGAAAGTGAAGCCTGGAGAGGGGAAGTGAGTGAGAAGGGTGTGTCAGAGCTGACAGTCCTGGGGCGCCTGGCTGGCTGTCGGTGGAGCATGTGACTCCTGATCTGGGGGTTGTAAGTTCGAGCCCCATGTTCGGTGTAAGGATTACTTAAAAATAAAATCTTAAAAAAAGAAATAAAAGTTGACAATCCCTTTAATCTCCCAGAGATGAAGAATGGACGTTAGAAGAGTCTCAGAACCACAAATTATTTTTACCACATTAAATAAAAACCTTCCTGCAGAATGACACGTTCAGTTAGTAGGCGATAACTCAGCTCTGGTTCCTTATGGTCTGGTGTTGTTATAATCACACTCTGAGTCCAAGGAGGAAACCTCTGCAGTATTCAGGTTTCCTGAATCCAAGAACAAAGGTTCCTACAAATCCCGTTCAGACACAGAAATAACGCTACACCCCACGTTTCCAATGTGTGTTTGTGAAAATATCTGCAAAGGATAAAAATAAATATTGGAGACCCGGGGTCTGCAGGAGACCCGACAGAAGTGGGTTGGTGACAGCAGGATTGCAGGGGGGGGGGGGGAGGAGAAGTTGTGAGAAAGTATGCCTCCTGCATCCCGCATGGTGGCCTCTTGCCATGGGGCAGAAATTGGAGATCCTGCCTGGGACCACCTTCTAGCATCAAAGGGGACTCTCGGGTCCCTTCCTTGACCTTTGCTCGTGCTCTTTGGCCATGTTTCACCCTCTCTTTCTTATCCTTATTCAGCTCCTCCTGTCTTTGCCCTCCAGTAGGAGTTGAGTTCCTGCTCATGAGAAAGAATCGATAATGTTTCCATTGACCTGAGCTGGCAGATGGGCAACACCCTGGCATCGTAACGGTGGCAAGTTGGTGATTCCTGAGGTTCTTTGGCAGGAGAATGTCCAAATATAGACATCCGGTGCAGTATTGCTTGAAGTGTGAAATCCAGATGTAAGTTGCCATTCTGGCCTCCGATGGATAGAGAGCTGGTACTGAGGTTAGCATGGGTGTCAGACCTCGTGCCTCGGGAGAACACGGATCGAATCTTGTTTTGTTTTCTACCGTCTCCAGCATCCGGTACAGTATCTGACACGCAATAGGGACCCCGAACCTAGTTGTTGAATAAACAAGTGTTGAAGACGGCCACCTGCAGCTAAGAGTGAATGCGGCTGCTTCCTCTAAATCATGGCTTTCCTGATGCCAACCTTTGCGACCTGACCCAGAGCAAGTGCCAGGCCTGTCACACAGCAGTCCCTGGAGACGGGGGACAGAGAGCAAGCCTGAGACTGCAGCAGAGAGGCTTGGGGAACTGTTTCTCCATGCGGTTATGATTTCCTGGACCCGTGTCTCTGAGTTGGGGGAAGGGAGAATATTAATCACGTGACTGTACCTGAGCCACACCGAGGGGTTCTCTTTGGGCAAAGCCTTTTCAGCAAAGGGAACCTTGTAAAGGGAGATAGGAACTTTCTGGGGTACTTTTGGTTTCATGGTTTCATACGCAAGACCCTCTAAGACACTCGAAGATTTCTACGTGGAGATTACACACCAGGAGGGGGTTGGAAGGGCAGCTTTGACCGGGGCTGGGGGCCAGGACTGATACCAGCCAACAAGTGGGCAGGGAGGTACGGCCAGAGGACCTCACTGACGCCTGATGGGATTTTCTCCTGCTGAACTTTCAGGAAAAGCTGGGTGAGGAGGAGGAAAAACTCACCCAATGCACTTTTATTTGCGCATTTATTTTTTTTTTTCAAAGAAATCCATGCAAAGGGAAAGAGAAAGAGAGGGCCAGAGAGAGAAAGACACGGTAACCATGTTCTAGCAGCCAAACATACGAAAATACTTTGGCACAACTTGAGTGGTTTTTTTTCTTTGCAAAAAGACAATCTACACTACCACTAAAATTTACCTTCCTCAGAGATGCCATTTGATTTTCGAAAACATAACACGGGATTAGTCTTCTACTTAATGGCTGGAGGAGGTATACAAGATAAAAAAATAGAGAAAAAGAAGCAGGTGGGTCCCCTCCTAGGGGAGGCCCACAGGGTGCTGGAGGGCAGCACGCGGGCCGTGCACTAGGAAGTCAGCGCACCAGGAAGAAGAAACAGACCGCCAGGCTGGTTAGAACCTTCAGGGGGAAGTGGCCGCTCCCGAGGTTGTGCGAGGCCACTATCTCGTTGTCCTTCGGCTTCATGTGCTGCTTGTTTCCAGGCATGTCATCCACGTCCAGATCGTAAGCCAGTTCTGCCAAAAGGAAAGAAGAATGTGAAATACGGGATTACCGATCCATTGGCTGGAGGCTAGTGGTGGCCCCCACATTTGTGTGGATTGCTGGGGTGCCCCAGCTCTCGTGGAAAGGAAGGCTGCCAGGAGGTGGGGAGACAGTGGGTGGGGGGCCCCCAGCAGAAGGAAATGGCTAGAGGGGCTCTTTGCAGAAGTCGCACCGACGGTGAGAAGCTGACCGCTTCCCTCCGCCCTTTGGCTCCACTCAGACCCGAGGCGGCACATTGGTGCTTTGTAACATGTCCCCCCAGGCAAGGCTGTGCTCGAAGGTCGCTTTCCGGTATTAAAATGGAAGGTGCCAGGTGGGTGACTACGTGTGTGCCCTTGTGTGTATATGGGTCAGAGGGGTGGGAGACGTTGTAGACCCCCGGTGTGCCTTTCCTGGGCCCTGGGCCCTGGGCCCCATAGATTTTCTCCCGGGACACTTGCTTGAATTAGAGTCGAGACAGCGTAGTTTGCCATTAAAAGTTGTTTTCTTTTCCCCAAATATTTCTTCTTTGATCTTTGTGGTCTTTTCATGGCATCCCTTAAAACACACACACACACACACACACACACACACACACACACACACACACAGCAAAACCAATCTAATGCATAGGATTTAAACTGACACCAAGCAGAGACCAAGGAGAGGCTGGTGGGTAAGGGCTTTCCTTCTTTGACCCCCACCATTTATGCAATATGTTCATGATTCTGAAAAGAACCTGGGATGTTGGCCTTGGCCTAATTCGAACATCCCTCAGAAGGCAAACCTAAGTAGATAGTGGCACATCAGGAAATTCAAGACGGCCAGCCCTGGGCCAGAGGTCAGTTGCTTTCAGATTTGTTTCTCCAGACTTAGAACTCATTTCTACTCCTTTGGCTTTTCTGGACTCGGTTGCCAATGTGGCTATTTCAATAGCTTGGGAAGGTGACGTGATGTGAGTGCCCTGAGTGGCCACCTGTCCTGTGGCCAGCGGAGCTGGAAAGATCCCTTGGGGACACAGAGACGCAGAACAGGCACAGAGGAAATGATTGGGATTCTACAGGGGGAAGGAAGGAAGGGGAAGGAAGAGATCCTCTTACAAGGGATGAAACACTCACTGAAGTCACAGGAAGAAAGTGTGGGGACTCAGCCATGCAGGCCGCGTGCAGAGCAGCGCCCGGGACCGGGCCGCCCTGAAGCTGGCAATCCTTAGAGCAGGCAGCAAGGTCAAGGTGATCAAAGCCAGGGGGGATTACACAGCCTGCAACTCTCCTCTCTCTCCGAAAGGGCTACTGTAGTCTCTAAGGCCACCAGCAATGGTGAGAAAACCAACTGACTGGCCTCAATTGAAAAAAAGGTAACATGCTCCGCATTAGATGATACAGCAAAGTTTCTTTAATTGTACGCATTTGATTACCGCACAGATCGACTTTTCCTGTCTTAGTTTACTAGTTACATTTCTTAATGCCTAACAGTCCATATCTTTTGCCTTTTTATCTGACAAGTATTAAGATTTTTCCTGTTAATTTGAATATATGTTTTATTGAAGCCTTTGCCTATCATATTTGATACAAATCATGTTTCTATTTTGTTGTTAAGTACACTTGTTTTTCATTGCCATACAAAGAAACCATGTCCTAACTTTCCACGTTTTCCATGTATATGAATCTGACTCCATTCTGCTTCCCTAAAGCGGAGAAAGTTTTTCGCCTTGAGTGCCAGGAAGAATTCAAATCCAATTATCCAGAGAACCCTCTTACCCAGGGAAAAGCGACTCGCCAGACTATAATCTGGATTCCCTCTCCCTGTAAAATAAATACATGCAAAGAAAATAAAAAGAAGAAAAGAACAAAGAGCAGTGCTCTGTTTGGAGGTCCGACGTCTTTCTCTGAAAGCTGAACTATGCAGAGCACACAGGCAAGGCCGAGGTCAGCACGGACTTGGGTCACGATCGGATTTCACCAAAGCTGACAACACATATGGCTCTATCTGTTGAAAGCCCAGCCTTGAGTCTCGAGACAACTTCTCAACTTAAACACAGGGGACTATTTTTAGGGTTGACCTGAACGACAGAACTCTTAGCCTTGCTTCCAGATCCCTTTTCCGGATATTCCTTTTGCCCCAAGTCAAGATGAAACAACATCTATTAATGTTACCACTGGGCCCCTGTGCTATTTATCTTGCTCTTCAAATAATCTTGCGAACACTGAACAAGTTTCATGTACTGGAGCAGTTACGGTACGCCCAGCGGATGCCAAGTCTCGTAGTTTCTAATCTCCTGTGCCACCAAACACCTCGTTTGTTACTTCTATCTCTTGGACCCTTTGTTTCGAAATTATAAAAATGACTATAAGTTATTGAGTCCTTGTTGTGTGCCAGGCACTGTACTAAGTTATATCTTATTTAATTTAACCTCTTCATCAGTGTTGCAAGGTACCAATATGATTCCCATTTTACGGATGAGGCAGTGCCAACCCAGGTTACTTTTTTTTTTGCCCATCTGTGCACAGCTGGTCAGTGACCGAGGTGCTGTTTGAACATAGATCTGACCCTGAAACCTCATATGAAGCTATACTAGCTCTTGAACAATGTTGTATGTCAATTAGACTGTAGTGATTAAGTAGCAATGGATTTTTTTCTTGAAAAAAAATACACTTTAATTAAGAAAATATATACTGCCAAAGAGACCTTCTCAAAAGCAGGAGAAAAGTCTGTGTTTCCACATAAAAGTGATCACATACTTGTTTGAGTAGCATTATTAAGCTCTGTGAAATCCTAAAAAGAGCTCTGTGGTTGGGGACCAAGAATGGGAATTATGTCACTTGTGCTTCCCGGAAGAAATCAGCAATGATGGTCAGGTCTGTTCGATATCCCAAGCACAAAGTGGGCCTGAGTCTTCCACCTCCAAAGGGCCCCCAGGATTATCCGGGATACCATCGTGTGCTCCCGAAGCTGTGGCTCCAGGATCGTGAGGCTCCCCATTTAACAGCAGCAACCCGGGGGCTGGACTTCCATGGCTCCCCTTGACGGGAGTCTCACCAAACACACACTCGGGGCCTGGGCCACCATCATGGAGATAAGTGAGGAAGGGGACCGCTTAGCATGATAATGAAGCATTTGTAGGAGAGATGGGAAACAGGGCTTTAGTCAAAGATAAATGTGGACATCCCTGGATGGGGGAAATATAATCCAGTTTAATTCAACAAATTTAAAGGTAGCCTACAAGGCCCCAAGCCTTGAGCTAGAAGGTTGGAGGAAGACTTAGTGCCTGCCTTTAGGGATCCTGCCCTCTGGCAAGGAAAACAGACTCCGAGACAAACCAACTAGGTACTTGGCAGAAGGTAGTGAGGCAGAGACAGAGGCACTAGCAGAATACCACCGGGAGAGAAATCTCCTAATAGAACGATGTGGGAAGACTTCTCAGAAAACTGGGATATAGTCTACACCACAAAGGATGGATGGAACCACGGCAGAGCTGAATGAAACAGTTATTCATTTCAGGCAGGGGGATCCACTTGAGCAGAACCGTCAGTTCAGAGAGTGCATGCAGGTAGGGCATGCTCAGGGGGAGCGTGCGGCCTCTCCGATGGGAGGGAACACAGTGCACATTGCTGTGCTGTGTGCGTGCGCTGCAGGGTGGCTGATGAGAGGAGGCAGGAAGGACGCGCAAGGGCCACATCACGATGGACCGGTAATGCTAAGACTTTACTCCGTGCGCAACAGGGAGCCACTGAAGGTTTTTGAAAGTAAGAAAATCACAGTCTGCTGTTTTTTGAAAGATCATTGTTAACAGTTTGTAGGACAGCCCTAAGTGGGATAGACTGTTACACATCGTGTCTTAGAAAACACAGGAAGCCTCTGGAAAAAGTATCTGGGGATCAGCCAGTAGCAAATACAATTAGAAAAAAAAACCTACAAAAGAGCAGGGCACCTGGGTGGCTCAGTCAATTAAGCACCTGACTCTTGATCTCGGCTCAGGTCATGCTCTCATGGTTTGTGGGTTCAAGCCTCACATCAGGGCTTGCTTGGGATTCTCTCTCTTCCTCTTTCTCTGCCCTCCCCTGTGCGCACATGCATGCACTCTCTCTCGCTCTCAAAATAAATAAATTTAAACCTACAAAAGAGGTAAATCGACATCAAACCAAAACCTTCTCATTTTGTTACAAATTAGATCTATTATGAGAATCATTTAAGACCATTCTCTTTTAAAATTATTTTTTAATGCTTAATTATTTTTGAGACAGAGAGAGAACGAGTGGAGGAAGGGCAGAGAGAGACAGACAGACAGAATCCGAAGCAGGATCCAGGCTCTGAGCTGTCAGCACAGAGCCTGACGCAGGGCTCGAACCCACGAACTGCGAGATCATGACTTGAGCTGAAGTCAGATGCTCAACCAGCTGAGCCACTATATTAGTTACATACTATAAAATGCACACAAATTGTTTCTACCGTGCAATTGAATGTCAGTGAAACTTTTCAGGCCAGCAAGGGGTCTCATGCTAAATCCAGAAATAGGTTTCTATGCGTAATCAGTTGAACCAACCCCAGAGGGTAGAGCCCACAATGTGTACAAATTACGCACTCAGTCCTGACTCTCATTTTGTCTTCCTTAGTGCTGCAGAGTAGGTAATCTTCTTATTTATTTATTTATTTTAAGTAAACTCTACACCCAATGTGGGGTTTGAACTGCCAATCCCAGATCCAGAGTCCTGTGCTCTACTGACTGAGTCAGCCAGGCACCCCTAGATAATCCCTTTACAATCACTGTCAGTCATTTAGGTCTGAACTTTACCTTGAAAAGTTTTTCTGAGTTGGGCAAAGCACTCAGTGGGGAACCCTCCAGCCTTAGTTATTCAGAGTCGCCCAGTGGAGTTCCTAAGGAATGCTGTCCCCGCCCCCCCGCCCCCCCCCACTCCCAGAGTCCACAGCCCGGGCTCAGCCACTGTCTGTCTAGTTCTCCTTTGGCAACTCATTTCCCTCTACTCTGTCATTCCATCTGTCCAAATCAGGGTGTTGGACTGGATGAACTCTCCATTTCCTTCTAGTTTTATTTCTCTCAGATCCCCAGGCTCCCGGGGCCCATGAGGGACACAGTCTTCTGAAGGCTTCGACCCCCTCTCTACCCACACCAGCCACGTGGCCGTCCACAGCAGAAACTCCATAAGCAAGGAGGGTCCATAGGCTGCTGTTCTTAGGATGTGTTTTTCTGGTGATGTTCATCGGGTACCACATTCTGCATCCTCTTTCTACTTGAGCTGATTTAATCTTGAGTAAGAGATGCTGGCAATACATAAATCTGCGCTGGCCTGTTTTGGTTTCCTTTAAATCCAGGCATAACTTGCGCAGAAGCCAGCGCACACGAAGCTTTGGGGGAGAAGTGGCTGGACCTGGGGGCACCAAGCAGGGGTGCACAGGCAGCCACGGGAGATCTGTCAGCCAGTGGGACAAGCCCGCGGGCTCTCCCAAAGCTACAGCGGTCTTTGGGATGCAGATGCTCACCCGCGGACGGCAGGGGCATCAAGGAGAGCAGTGCACTGCTGCTGGGCCTCCCCCACACCAGCGGGCAGACCTCCCAGGGCAGCCTGGAAGGAGAGCTGCCATCAAAATACCAAGGGAAAGAACGCTGCGCTTGAGCCAAGCACGGGAGCTCCTTCCTTGCCAAGACCGCGCCAGCAGCCGGCTACATCCGGTCTTCTATTGCTCTCCGAGTGCTCTGCACTTGCTGGGGACGGTCGGCTCCCAAGGCATGACTGTGTACAGCCTTCAGTACGCTGCTCAGCAGACCCCCGGCACGAAAAGTGGGGCGGTCTCTGGACAAATCGGGTTCATCGCACTACTGCTCACTCCGCTGCCCATTCCCACAGACACCCTCGGGCACTGCCATTTGCTTCAGAATCCCGGACGGATCTCACTTTCCTCGCCCTCCCATCAACACCACCCTCCGTCCCGCCACTTCAACCCCCCTCTTTTCTGTGAACCTTCAGGTGTGAAATGACTACGTGGACTTGAAAGCAGAAGAAAGTGACTTTGTTAATGACCCCGGGGTCTCTGGGCATCTAGATTTTCTTCTTCATAGATCAGGCGAGGGGAAGCTGGCCCACTTGTGGCCTCTGATTTCTAATGGGCCTATTGGGACTCCTTCCAGAATGGGCCCATTTCACAATGTGCCTTCTTGACACGCAAGTGACCTGCCGATCTTGTGTGCAAAATGACTGTAAAATCTGGGAATAACCCAATGACCTCTCCTGGAAGAGGGCTGGACGATGAGATGCTTGCTGATTTCCTACAGCCAGTTCCAGCCGCAAACGTCCTCGGTCACAACGATAGGATGTGGAAAAGTCTGGTGGCTTCTGCATTAGGGTAGGTGTGGACTCTCTGATGATACGCTTCTGTTGCTTAGTCTAGAGTATGTGTCTCTTCAGGTTACACTGCCCTGGACTGTGGGTACATAAAGCCATGACATGCTTTTTTCGTAACGACACAGGACATCATATACTAAATCACGCAAGGCTGCGTGATGGAGTAGAAATGCACTATGCACAGGGCTCCTGGGGGGCTCGGTGGGCTGAGCATGCAGCTCTTGATTTTGGCTCAAGTCATGCTCTCACGGTTTTTGAGATGGAGCCCCACGTTGGGCTCTGTGCTGACAGCATGGAGCCTGCTTGAGACTCTCTGTCTGTCTGTCTGTCTCTCTCTCTGACGCTCCTCTGCTCACTCTCGCTCTCTCTCAAAAAGTAAATAAATATATAAAACAAGAAACATACTATTTGCAAACTGATTGAAGACTTTGTAAATTTTTTCACATTTACTAGGACCTTCAGGTTATGTCCAAGGTTGTCAGGACAGATGCTCCTTCTCCTCGCCAACGCAGGGGCACTGAGGTAGGAAGGGCTTAAGAGCCCTGTTAGGATCCTGGAGGCATCTGGGCTGTGTACGGTACTCAGAGCTGAACACTGATTCACATACCCTTAATTAATGACTGCAGGTAGACTTTTCTATGACAACTTCCTTGTCTAGAGGAACACCATGGTCACTGCCCTTCACTGGGACTCAGACCACTTAATTTACAAACACAAAACGGTTTTCAGGGGTTTTGATGACTACTAATGCTTCACTACTGCATTTAGCCATTAAGAAAGGAAGAAACAAAAATATCACTAATCCCTTTGGAAATTAAATCATTTTTCTATAGAATCATATTCTAACAGGGGCCACTACTATACCTATTTAGGTACATCATGAGTCAAGCCATACTCCCAGAAGCAGAACAAATGTGTCATAGAAACCCCAACAGTGTGAGTGGGCAGTGTGGGCGCTGGCCCTCCCACGCCAGTCCCAGAGTTACCGCCACCTTCCGCAGCAGTGCCCTGACTACCGCTCTCACGGCAGCAGATCCTTCTGACACAAGGCCGCCTGACAGCTCCCCGGGAATCACACCTCATCAAAGCCTTCCCCACAATACCTCACGCTCCTCCTTTCCAACCCGGGCCAGGCAAAATGGCTCCCGCAAAGAAGGGGGGGCGAGCGAGAAGAAGGGCCATTCTGCCGTCCGCGAGGTAGTGACCAGAGAATCCACCATCAACATTCACGAGCGCATCCATGGAGTGGGATTCAAGCAGCGTGCCCCGCGGGCACTCAAAGAGATCTGGAAATGTGCTATGAAGGAGATGGGAACCCCAGATGTGCGCACTGACACCAGGCTCAACAAAGCTGGCTGGGCCAAAGGGATAAGGAATGTTCCATACCGTATCCGTGTGCGGTTGTCCAGAAAACGTAACGAGGATGAAGAGTCACCAAACAAGCTCTATACGTTGGTTACCTATGTTCGTGTCACCACTTTCAAAAATCTACAGACCGTTAATGTGGATGAGAACTAATTGCTGATTGTCAAATAAAGGGATAAAACTGCCACACAAAAAAGCCTTCCCTTCCCACAGGAGAAAGTATATCATCCCACAGGACAGAGACGCTTCCTGCAAGCTCCAGGGGAAAAGAAGGCAAAGGAAGAGAACCTGGAAAGAGGGGAGGGGTAGCGTGGTCCGGTATTTATTGAGAGGCTGAGCAAAGTAAGGACTAAGGTGCAGCTACCGAATGTGTCAAGCAGATGGTTCCAGGAGTCAGCTGAGAGACGTTCAGTAAGGGGGTTGGGTGAAAAGCCAGACAGTGTTGAGTTGAGGAGGTGGTGGGAGGCACTGTGGGCTCACTGAATACTGCTCAGCCTTTGGAGAAGTTTGGGAGTGAGTGCAATGAGGCACCGTCAGGGTGACAATATCATGTCACAATACCTAACTCGTCTGTGCAACTACGTCTCATTAGAAGGTGCCTCCAGGGGCGCCTGGGTGGCTCAGTCGGTTAAGCGTCTAGCTTTGGCTCAGGTCATGATCTCGCGGTTCATGGGTTCGAGCCCTGCTGACAGTCCTGACAGCTCAGAGCCTGGAGCCTGCTTCGGATTCTGTGTCTCCCTCTCTCTCTCTGACCCTCCCCTGTTCCCACTGTCTCTCTCTCTCTCAAAAATAAATAAAGAACATAAAAAAAAAATTTTAGAAGGTGCCTCCAGAGTGCCAACTCAAGACAGCCTTCGTAAATGCCATATTCGTGTTATCCTTGCTATCCAGACAGCCTGTCCTAGGCGCCCAGATACCTGCGCACCAATGTTTGCAGCAGATTATTCACAATGGCCAAAAAGGGTGGAAGCAACCCAAGTGTCCATCAGTGGACGAATGAATGAAAAGTGGTGCATTCATACAATGGATATTATTTAGCCATCAAAAGTAACGAAGTGCTGGTACGCGCCACAGCATAGGTAAAACTCGAAAACATTACGCTGAGCGAAAGAAGCCAGTCACAAAGTACTACACAGTATATGACTCCATGATATGACATAGAAATAGGCAGAATAGGTAAATTTTAGGAAGAGTGGTAACAGTTACATAACATTTTGAATGTAATTAATGCCGCTGAATTGTATACTTAATAATTTACATATTATATGTATTTTACCATGATTAAAAAAAACTATAGAAACCAAAAGGCAGTGGCATTTGGGGCACATGCCAGTTCCTAAAGGGAGTGCACTGCTACTGTAGTATTTTACTTTGGAGAGGGGCGAGTGTGTGAACGTACCCTATACCCTAGCACTTGCCCCCCAATGGCACTCCTTCAGTCTCTTGAACAAGTCCAAAAGAATAAAATTGAATGGATAGTTAACACTACCCTAGAATAGCAGATGTGGCTCCTCCATTGGGAATGGAGAAAGAGGGGAATTCTCATCAAGGATTTCAATTGGAGATGAATTATTTACGAGAAATTTGTGTACAATCTCAGGTAAATTACATTTATTTTTGTGGCTCACATAGATGATGCTAAGTTGAAGCCATATTTTTAAAAAATCAATTAACAGATGCACTCTGTCCTCATTACTTAAAAAAAAACTTATGGTTTAGATTCACGGAGCTCTGTTTATAAAATAAATGTCAGGCGCGATGCAGCTATAGCGGGACGTGTCACTGGACATAGAAGGAAAACACAAAATGTCACTTATTGTAACCACATCCGATTGCTGGTGAGGTGACAGGAGTGTGAGGGAGTAGCCTTACAGTACTTCGGAGCCCGGGCTCCAAGGTGCTCGATGAAAGGCACCATGAGGTGCTTGGGGAAAGGCTTTAGACATACTTAGAAGGGAAAACCCAGGGGCGCCTGGGTGGCTCAGTCAGTTAAGCGTCCGACTTCAGCTTAGGTCATGATCTCACGGTTCGTGGGTTCGGGCCCCATGTCAGGTTCTGTGCTGACAGCTCAGAGCCTGGAGCCTGCTTCTGATTCTGTGTTTCCCTCTCTCTGTGTCTCCCCCATTCATGCTCTGTTTCTCTTTGTCTCAGTAATAAATATACATCAAAAAAATATTTAAAAAAAGAAGGGAAAATCCAAAGTTTTGTAATCTTCCATTTTTAATAAGCCATGGTGGATCTTACCAAAAATTGTACCTGAGAATTAAAATGTTTGCAAAGAAAATGATCAGGACAACAGCTGATGGGTCAAAATGGCTCAAGTCCCTGGAAACAGTCAGCCTGGAACACTGCAGGCCGGAAGTCAGCAGCAGGCAGGTGTCCTCATAAATGACAGAGGAAAAGCCTCCTGAAGTTGTTCCATCTGGATCTCTTCCTCAAAAACTCTCCAATTGTGAAGTGCCCCCATCATCCTCAATGGGATTTGGGGAACTGAGATTCTTTGCCCCTCAATTTACTTGGAAGAACACATCGTCATCCTGGCTCCATGGCCCTACCTTCCCATCTTTAGGTCTGGACCGTCAGTGAGCCCTGTTCTCCCGGCCGCACAGGCTCTCGCTCCTCTGTCCTTGGAAGCTGACCATTTCTCTCTTCCTTCAGCCCCTCTTCCCTTCCACACCCCCTGGTGGTCCTCAGCATCTCAGCGAAAGAAAACACCCATTCCAACCCAATGACCCAGTGCTGTCCAGGAAGGACTGTTCTGTTCTGTGACAGCAGGAACTAGAGAACATTCTTTTTGTTCAAATCATTTCTCTCTTCCTCACAAGCCTTTGATGGCTCCCTACTGGATGTGGGATCAAGTTCTATTTCCTTAGCATTTATGAACTTCTCCATCTCATCTTGTCTTGCTTTCTAGTTTCACCTGCCCATATATTTCTCCAAGTACCGTATAGTGTAGTCACACCATCTCACTCATCATTTGCTGGAAAAGGCAAGTTATTTGAAGTTTCCGTGTCTTTCTCCATGCTGTTTCCTTAGCCTGGGATGGTGTCTCGCTCTCTCTCTCTCTCCCCTACTCTCCCTTCCTCCCCCCACTCCCCCATGTTTTTCTCTCTCAGGTCTCAACTTACATGATACCTCTTCCAGGAAGCCTTCCCCTCTCGCCCCAGCCAAAATTAATCACTTTTCTCTCTGGCTATTAATTGGATTATATTTCTATTATAGCGTTCCTTTCACTTTGTCTCATAAGAAAGTTAGTTCCTGTCCTTAGCTAGACCATAACCCCTATTAAAGTAAGAAATGCATCTTTTTCCTCCTGGAAGCAGCCACGCACACTAGCGCAGATGCTCACACACATGCTTGGTTGGCAGACTGAATGAATGAACGCAGGAATCAATGGCTGCACGAACAGACACATTGTCCTCAGTCTACTGAGGGCTACTAGCTTGGCAGACACCCTTCCCTAAGACTCTGTCCCCACCAACAGATGATTCCGCTAGGGGAAAGGGTCCCACTGAGCCATGATGAAGACAGGACAAAGACAAGGCCAGTGGTGGGGGGCCCAGGGAGCAAATGGAAGGGCCAGACCCTGACCTCTAGATTCCAAAGCCCTTCCGACAACAGCCAGTTCTCATCACCCGCAGCGCCAGGTCACTGCGCTCAGGGTGGATGGGATCTACAAAGATTATTTTCTTATTCCCGTTTGCTGCCTGGAACTTGATGCCTGGCTATGTAAGCAGCTGACACCTGCCGGCATTCCGTGTGCCACGCTGGGCAGGAAGCAGGCTTTCTGGTGAGCGGCTTCCATTTATTTCTTGCTTGGAAACTTAATGGTTGGGTTCGAATACCTTTGATCCCAGCTTTGCCTCGAGGTCTACCCACCTGTGGGCCACACCTTGCCCTTTATATCACCACCAATGCCCAAGCCCAGGGGCTGCTGGTGATGGAGATGTCAGCGCCTAGCTGTGTGGCATCAAAACGTAGCTTCACCTTGCTTGGCTGTAACGGGATGAAGCTATAGGCCTTCGGTCTCTGCAGTCACACATGCCAGCACCCTCTTCCCTTGCAGAGGGCTGGGGGATGGCTGCCAGGAAAATACAGTTACGTGCTGGCAAGGGAAGAAATCCAGTTCTTCAACCTAAAAGTTCTATGTTTTCATTTTCCCCCTTTTCCACCTCTCGATTCACTTTGCTCTCTCTTCCCATTGCTCTTTAAACTCACTTCCTGTGTCCAAGTATTCTCTCCTCTTCGGTCTAGTCATCGCTCCACTACCCATGTCTCCTGCCTCCACCGTGCTGATTTCCATATCCTCAGGCAAAGGGTAAGGGTGAGATCCTCAGATGGGCTTTGAATCTTAAAGATGCTTTCCTGTTCCTTCCCAGGTTGACTTGAACCTCTCACCAGGGTTCCATTTGTGTAAGAAGCACTTCTAATATCCCCTTCCTTAACCTTTCAATCCCAGGTGATTATGGCTCAACACCATTTCTCTGGTCCTGCCTGACCCCCCAACGCATGTCTCCTCTATAATTTCCCTTCTCTATCTTAGAATCTTCTGGCTCCAGAGCCACGCCATTTTATCCTAAGTAATCACTACATGCAATGTGGGGCTCGAACTCTTGACCCTGAGATTAAGAGTCACACACTCCACGAAAGGAGTCAGCCAGGCGCCCCGCTATGCCATTTCAGTTACTGCTATTTCATGGCCTTGTCTTTCCCCTAACGGGAAAATGGTCTGGACTTCAATAAGGAACTTCCTAATAACTAGTGCAATCTGCACATTGCGCAGGCTGCCCTGGACAGCGAGCTCCATCCATCTATGCAGGCGGTCCCGGAGAGTGTGGACAGCTATTTGGTAGGGATATTGGTAAAGGGGTTCAAACACAGAATGAGGGTGAAGGTAAATAGCTTCCAGTGACCCTTCCAACCCTGAGGTTCTAGGATTTCATTCCTGTCTTTGGAGGTCTCGTGGCAGGGAAAAGGGTGAAGGGATAGGGCTAAAGTGACTTTTGCATTCCTCCCTTTGACACAGATACTCTGTGGAGAGGAATCTAAATAGACATCTTTGGAATCTCTCTCAAAGAAAGGGATGGTGTCTTTTTGGAGCCCATGACAAGCCTAGAGAGGAGGGCTTTACGTCTGCCAACGAGTTATCAACTAAGACAGAATTTGAAGGGAGCAATCACTTGTCTAAAACGGGAAGAGAGAACCACATAGTCTGAAGACAGGGGCTAAGTCTCAGGAATAATGTGAATATTTATCAGGCAACATGAAATGTATGTAGAGGGTACGGGGTGGCCGTAAGAAGTCACCACCTGTGCAGAAGGTGAAGCAATGAACTCAGGAGTGTTTACACTGAATTTTCCCCTACCAGTAGAAGACAATGCACGGGTGATAGACATCCTGCTCAGTGCGGCTACATAATGGTATCAGGATCCAAAGGAAGAAAAGAAGAGGCATCAGATGGAGAAAACCCATTCTGGGAACATGATTAGGACTTAAGTTGGAAGGACCCAAGGGGAAGGCAACTGAGGAGAAAAAGCTGGATGATCCTCGTACAAACAGCTCTGTGGGCATTAGAACAAAGTAGACAAGTCCAGAGGGAGGCCAGGAAAGGTAAAAAGATGCCAAGTGGCCGAAACCCACAGCTATAAAGATGTAAAAAGGAAAAAGGAAAATTGTACTATGAAGAGTGGCAACCAGATCACTAAGGAGGAGGAAGATATTAAACCAAAATAAAAAGAAGATGCAACCAGCAAGAAACGAACGCTTTAATTAGAGTCAAGGGTGGTCCCGGTTCTTTATAACTAAGAACGGACAGGAATTTCTGGCATTTTCTTCATCTATCCACGGAATACACCAAGTGTGCCTGTTAACCAACATCAACGCGTCTTCTTGCTGGCCAAGTCAAATGAAGAAGGAAAATGTCAAGCTGTAGGCATAACAGAGGCATCATAAAATAAATAATGCTACTTTCAGAGGACCAATGGATGGCTACCAAAGGGGAGGGGGTGGGGAATGGGTTCCTGAGGGGATGGGGATGAAAGAGGGCACTTGTGATGAGCACCAGGTGACGTATGGAAGTGTTGAGTCGCTATATTGTACACCTGAACCTAATACTCTCCTAACTGGAATTTAAATAAAAACTTAGAACAAAAAGGAAATCAATGATGGCGAGTCAGAGTGAATAGGTCTTGCATGGCCAAGAAAGAAGCGCGTTTAAACACATTAAACGCAATCAACCACAACAACGAAAGATCAAAATTGGGGCCTTACAGCCTGGCACCCTAAACTTCTTCTGATGATATATGCTGAGAAAATAATGAAAGTAAACACAGCATCTGTTCTGCAATTATCCAAAGGAAAACAGGGAATAGGGTAGTAACAGTCATTGCTTGGTGAAAAGCCAATAAAACATAAAGTAGTTTCTGAGACCGCAAGAGAATGGCAGAGAATCAGGACGGAGCATCAGTAATCTCGCGTGATTCTTGTCACGTTATTTCACGGGGTTCTCCGCACCAATTAGGAAGAAGAGATGAGACTGGAAATCCAGTTCCCCCTGGAGTCACAGCTTGCCCCAAACTAAATTCTGATGCCTTATTTTTGTTTTGTACATTTTTACCTTTTAAACAGCTTTATTGAGGTATTATTTAAATACCATACAATCCACCCATTTCAAGTAAATTGCCGGGGAGTTTCAGTGAATTTAGTGAGGTGTGAACCCATCATCAGAATTCAATTTTAGAGCATTTTCATCAGCCAATAAGATCCCTTATGCCAGTTTACAGTTAAACCTTCAATGGCGGCTGTTTACGTTTTCCTCCTGAGCTCTCTTGCAGCGTCCAATACTGTTGGCCACTCTCAGTTTTGAAGCTTGGCCTCTCGTTATTTTCTGACTGGACGCCCTGCAGTCCCGTCCTACCCCTGAGGATTCCTCAGGCTGTTTTTCTTAAGTAAGATGGGGGTTCCCTCATCTCTTCCGTGGCCCTCCACTCTTGTTGCTTTACAAGTCTTCTTGAATATTCTCTTCAGTGCCCCTGGTTTCAGCTATCACTGAGAATTCCCAAATCTGTCTCTTGCTCAGACATCTCTGGAGATCTAACTGCTCCCCGGCCATTTCTATCTGGAAGGCTCTCAGGCAACTCAGACCCAAAAAGCCACAAACAGTGCAGCATTTCTAGTCCCTTAGGTGCACCCCCCCTGCCCCCCCCCCCCCGCATCCTGTCCCGCCTACCCTTGCCCCCCTTCCCCTTCTGATTTGGTGATATCCTCTTACTGGCCATCCAGTTGCCCAAGTCCAAACCTGCAAGACTCCCTAGATTGCTCCTGGTGATCCTCCCCAACTAATTGATGATCGCATCCGGTAAATTCTGTTTTCTGACTATTCCGTGAATTCCTTTCCGTTGCCATTGGGACTGCTTGGACTACGCTGTCTTTCTTTATCTCTCACCTGGACTAGCGGCCTCCTAGTTTTGTCCTCATGCAAACTACCCTCCACACAGTGGATAGGGTCCTTTTATTTTGTTAATTTTTAAACTACTCAACACATGAATGCATTCTTGAAGCTAAAAGGCTCAAACAACACCTGAGCATATAGAGAAACAAAGCAAGCCCCCTCTTCAACTCCCCCCTCCCATAACTCCCCAGGGGTAATTACTGGTAAATAACAAAATACTGGTCCTTTCTATGCACATGCATATGTGATAATGTCTCAGAAATGTTTGGTATATTAATACACGTAGAATGACCTCATTCCTTTACTGACTTGCAAGAAATCCCACAGGACCAGTATCACAATTAGCTGTTACACCCCCTCCCAGAGGCATTTAGTTTGCTTCTCATACCCCCCGCCCCGAGCCCAAACTGTGCTGCAGTGAGTGTGCGCAGTCACACACTTGTGGATACATGGTGTGTTTCTAGAAGGCAGATTCCTAGGATAATGCTGGCCTGTAGGAATGGAGGCTGCATGGGAGCTAGCTTGCAGGACGGCGCGCAAAGACAGGTTGGAGAAGATTTGACAGAAAGGAAATTAATGTATTTTTTCCTAAAAAGTCGATGTAGAGACTATCAGAATGGCATTAAGAAATCTTTGGGGCAAAACCATCTTAGAATGTGATCACCCTAATGACTTAAAAAGAAAAAAGATTTATTTAAAACAAACTATGGCTTTCCAAGCCATGACAAATCTGGCCGGGAACAGCGCCACGAAGACAATCTGGAGGTCCGGGGACCCACCGCTGAATGGCACTTGGCAACAGAGTCCGTTCATCAAGAAAAGCGGTATTACACAAAACTACTGAAATCGGACTGTGGAGCAAATCCTAGTATATAAACTTCCCTACGGTCCTTGGTTGTACCCATTTTGCTGAGGTCTGTTCATTTCTATTTTTACAATTTTAGGTGGATGTTGAAAAAACTTCTCAGAGAAGAGAATCTTAATCATTAAAGGGTGGGAAATGGGTCTTTTGAGGGAAGCGCTAAAGGAAACTTGATTGTCTGGTGACCTTTGATTCCCTTCCAAAAGTGGTGACATTTTCATCACGAGACTCAGTTGGCCAAGAATCTTTAATGCCAGTAATCAGTTCATTGCTGGGCCCGCACGTCCGCAAGTTCGTAAGCAGCAGAGAAACTCAGGTAAAGGGGAAAATCAAAATGAGCAAAGTGCAATTAGGTATGCAATGTCACCAGTGAAAGCAATTTGCTAAAGGGATTACCACGATTAAAGATGCCTTCTCCCTAAATTGAGATGGTTTTCTTCAATTGATTTGTCCCTATCAGGTCTCCCTGCGTCCTACAGAAATTCTGTTGTTTCATTTCTCTGCCAAGAGATTAGAGGAAGTAAATTGAGCTTCTCCAGTCACTATGATTTCCTCCCAAATGGAAGCAGTATTAACAGAAGGCCGTCGAGACAGATTACAGCTTAGGTCACTCAGGGGAGAAATCCGAAGCCTCCTTTTGACTGACAACAAGGTAAATTAATCCTCAAATCTTTTCCCTTAGCATTAAGCCTAAAACCAAGTTTAGGAGGCCTCCTTTTCAACTTGATTTTTGTTGGTTTCACCTTTCTCAGGCCCTGGCCGCCAGGCAGGAGGGCGGGCGGGCAGCGCTCAGAGGAAGTGGGGCCCGAACACAGACTCCGGCCGCGTTCCTCACCGGCCAGTTGCCCTCTGCCTCCTCTCTTTGCCTCTGTTTCTTCTCTTTCTCGCTAGCTTCCTTCCCTGAGACCTCTCGGAGCTCTCACCACTTCCAAAGTCGGTTGCTTCAGGGGGAAAACAGAGCTGAAATGTATCCAATTCTGGGTCCTGTTCTTTGTTGCCCCCCCGCCCCCAGACCCAGAGTCCTTCTAAGGCCGTTTGGTTTCAGTGTGTTCTCAGGAGTGAGGCCTGGAAGTGGACTAGTGGTGGGGGCGGCAGCCACCGGGGCTGGGAGGCCTTGTGTGAAGTCTGCTGGGATCAATGCAATGAATCAATGAAACTCGGTGGTGCCAGGAACACGTCTGCTGGGACAGGGGGCCAGGCAGGCCTGGGGGAAACAGGAGAAGCCACGGGGCCCGCCCTCAAGGGGCCACAAGAGTGGCATGGACCAAGCGCTGTGGCAACTCTAAGCACGGGAGGGGGGGGAGGGGGGGCGAAATGCGGGACACTGTTGAGGGCTCTGAGAAGGGAAATCTGGAGAAGCCTGATCACAGCCCGGTCTTTAAGCAGAGAATACTATTACTAGCACTATTACTAGCAGAGTCCTATGACATCTCAGGTGAGAGAAGTTATATACTGTGACTTCTAACCCTTAATGGGCTCCACAAGCATGATATTAAAACATTTTTCTTTATGTTTTATTTATTTTAGAGAGAGAAAGAGAGAGACAGCGTGAGCAGGGGTGGGTCAGAGAGAGAGGGAGACAAAGAATCTGACAGGCTCCAGGCTCTGAGCTGTCAGCACAGAGCCCGACGTGGGGGTCGAACCCACAAACCCTGAGATCATGACCTGAGCCGAAGCCAGACGCTCAACCGACTGAGCCACCCAGGCGCCCCAATCATGGTATTTTTGTTGTTTGAGAATCCCATGACCACGAGACCTTTCTCTGAAGACACGTTGCTCTGGAACCTAAGTAAGTCTCTCATGCTTTCACATTGCCCCCTCCCCACGTTTAATGCCCAACCTCCCACCCTCCGTCTGTCTCACTATTGTTCGGTGATCCAGAGTGTTCGAGGAAGGGACCTGTGCTTTGGTCTCGTCGCTGGCTGTCAGGAAGTGCAAGGCAGTGAGCGAGGGCCTGTGGCACAGAAAGGTGCGGGTGTCCGGCCACAGCCCCCTCCCCGCAGGCCCTGAGCCCACTGCCCCCGCCAGCCTGGCTGGCCGGCTGTGCGTCTGAGCACAGGCGCGGTAGGGGAGCAGCCGGTCTTAACATGAAACCCTAAACCCTTTCAAACACTCGGGAATCTTTCTACTTTCTCAGCTTGCGAGGCTCTTGAAGATTTTCCTGTGTACATTTTCCCAGCACGATGTGAGATGCCGGTTAGTCAAGAGACATTTAGGAGAACGTCTTTTAAATGTACACTCCTTTAAAACGGAGTTCCTTTTTCCCAGGGGTTTTTGCCATTAACTATCTTTCAGCTTATTTGCACATTTTATGAACTGAAGAGTGAATGTATTCCCACCTAAACACACACACACACACACACACACACACACACACACAAACTCGGATGGGTTCCTATGCTGGTCCCGAGAGTGGAAATGAACATGATTAGAAGCCAGACAGACAGTATGAGAAGTCAGATGCCATGAGATTAGACAGTGACAAATCCTTCGCTTCGTATTCTCATTCCTGCTTAAAGAGAAGTGAATTTACTTGGACAGTGTAGGGCGGGTCTGACGGAGGAAGTAAAGACACACACTATCCTTCGAAGAGCTTTTGACTGAGAGGCACTGCTGCCCTCACCGTGATCACACTTCGACTTTCCCCCAATCACTTATTTTAAAATATCCACTCACCTTGGGGGAGAAGCACGGTCTGGTATGGAAGGTTTCATCTGCTAGCTTGGTAAACAGAGGCTGCGAGCTTGAATTACTGAAATTAGCAAGGCTAATGCCATGTCACTATTCAAAACCATTCCAATTTGGAATTTCTTAATGGCCTCAGGAGAGGGAGTCTTTCTACATCCTACAGTCTTTCTCCATTCTTACCTAAATTCCTTCTCATAGATGTTATGAATGGCCTGTTTTGTAGCCAACACAAACTTTGTCCAGTAAAATAATGTCAGGAACTCAGAATGAAAAGAGATTAGCTGTTCCTGGCTCCTGTTATTTTAAAGCAGAAATAACTTTGGCTTCTACTGATTCATAGACAAAGCTTGAAATGCAAAGCATGCTCAACTCTAGATTCAGCATGAAAAGGACCTTAAAATATGCCCAAGTGCAAGTAATGGATTTATTAAAGGGAAGAAAAGAGCTACTTTCACACACTCCCAGGCTCTTTAGTCCTGTCATATCAGTAATCTTTTTTAAGAATTTCATTCTATTTACATTTCTTCTCCTTTTAAATATCCTCAGGACTCATATGGCATCGAATATTGAAGCTTGTAAGACATTAATTTCTTTATGTTAATTAAGGGGAAGACATGTAAAGTGGACAAGGGCTACAACGCGGAGCACCTGCAATGATTTCAATAGGAATTAAAAATCAGTTCTCTGGTTTTAATTGAACACCTAATAATTTATCATCACAGATATTCAGGGAAGCCAAGCTCAAGTATCTTCTTTGGACTATTTTTGGCATGGTTCCAGAACAAGTGCATTTCCCATTAGGAAATCCAGTTTATGTTTGATGACAAAAGCATGAACTACAGCATTGGGGTGAATATGAAAACATTTATAAAATCAGAGTAACATGGAAGGTTTTCAAGCCACAGCACATAAAGCACATAGCTCTAAAATATACACATGCACACACACAGAGGCTTTCTGTTCCAACTTTAAGAGAACGCAAAAAGAATGAAAACTGTGCCTAAAGAACTTTGGGGCATCTTGGGATATTTGTGGGAAATCAAACAGGCGGAGGAGTTATGAGAATCTTTCCAAGCAGAAGACAGCCTGGTTCAGTTCCCCATAGAGGTATTAGGTTCTGGGCTTGATTTTTCCCAAGATTAAGAATAAACGCACTCGGTCTGTACCTCAGTCTCCACCTGCAACGTAGTTAATGTAGTCGAGTAGAACTTAGATGGAATTTGCATGGGCAGGTCCATTTTGATCAGATGCTAGTCTGTTTCTGCAGGATTAGTTAAAATCCCAGAACCACCATGCGAATGTTAGGATCCTGAAGAGGCAGTGTGAACGATCGAGTGTCCCAGGATCCTAACCCTTTCTGTCACTTCCATCACCTGCCGGCTTTGTGACTACAGTCCTTTAAATCTGAGCTTTTGTTGGCTAATCTGGAAAATGGGCGCAATACCACTGCCTTGCCGGACTGTGGAGGCATTTAACAGATAATGCATGTGTCTCAGTTTGCGGACCAAAGAGAGGGAAATGGTCAGGAACAGGGAGAAAGAAAAAGGACAACTGAAATCTGTCGCTGTCCTGAAGAGGAGCAGGAAAGAATTTGGCAAGTCTGAGTTTGGGTGTATTTAAAATTTGTTTCGGAACCAATAAATGAAGCTGGGCTACAAGATTCCAACACCCTTGGCAGGGAATAAAAAGGCAAGCTGGCGAGCTAATGCTGTGGACACAAGACAAAAGAGCTGTTTTGTTGAATTCTACTTTCTTTTTTAGAAAGTCAATCCAACTGATCTGTGTCTAGATAGGCTGAGTTTGAACATGCACAATTACTTGCACTTAGCATGAAAACATTAAAAACACTCCTGTAAATTCTGCTCAAATGAGAAAATAAAGAGCCAGTTATAGGCAATAGTTAAAACTAAAGATAAGAAATGTTTTTTTTTTTAGGTTTTATTTAAGTGATCCCTACACCACATGTGGGGCTTGAACTCAAGACCCCGAGATCAAGAGTTGTTATTTCAACCCAACTTCCTCTTTCCACTGTGTACATCTAGCCCATTTCTAAAGATGAGGTGCTCCTCTGCCCTGGCCCTCTGTCAAGGTTGGGGCAGGGCTCTGGCCAGCCATTTCCCATTCCCAGGCTGCTTCTAGAAGTACTTTGGAGAAGAATGTGCTGGAGAGGTTAGGCCAACTCCAAATTATCAATTCATAACCTAGTAGAGGAGTCAAGGAGAAGAGAGAAATCCTAGGATCATGCCCAGGATTTGGGCCCACCCTATAGTGGCCTGCCACTATTAGTTTGGTTTGGGCGCATTTATCGACCTTAAACTCTGCTATCAGCCCATCCATCAGCGTCTTAGGAGAGATGCATGCACCGACAAATTTGATGGCCGCCATTGTTGTTAATGCTTTGACCTGGGACAAAACTAAGAAGACAAGTGTATCTTTGGCTCCCCTTTTGATCTCATTTGTACCACTGTCCTTCCTCATTCTCTGAAGAGATGTGTTGACTTCACAATATCTCGTAGCTGATCAGGGTGACCTTCCTGGCCTGGCACTGCCCGATCAGTACCCAATTCTCTCCACATGTCTTAAGACATGTATAAGAGTCTCAAGCCTCATTTCTGCAGAGCCCTGTGTTTTAAGTGGTAGTGGGTAGCCATGAGCAAATCAGAAAATCTCCTCCCTGTCCAGGGATTCATGTGGTTCACACTCCAGGAGTACAAAATAGACCTGATGGGGAAGTAGTGTGTTTAGCGGTAAAAGTCCTGGTGACCTGGAGCTGGAAGCCATGGCTGTCACTACTGGCTCTACCACCTATCTGCTCTGATTTGGGGTGAGTTACGTAACTTCCTGGAGCCACAGTTACCTCACCTGTCAAACAGGCTTGCTCTGAGGACCCGCGAAAGCAGTTAGCATGGTGTCTGTCATATAGTAGGTGCCTAACAAATTGAGTCACTCCATGAAAAGGTGGACAAAAATGTGAGATTCCCAACCTCCCTAAGCCCTCAAGGGGTAAGAGGCCTTTCAAAATCACATGTGCTGAATCCTGAATGTCAACGGGCCCAAGCTACAGGGAACTTGAATTCCAGTGTAGATTTTAATGTTTCTAAAGTAAGAATTTACAAATTCTTTTTTCTGTCTCAGTGCTTTCTTTTGGCAGACCCAATACAAATATGCTAGTAACACAAACCACAAGAAGAATGGAAGATGAACAATCAATAGAACCACTATGAAAATATCAGGCAGATGCTCTTGTTTCAACTGGTTCAAAGTTGCTAAGTCTTCATATGCTGGTGCCTCCTTTTTAAACAAATATGTTGCCACAGATGGTTTATATCCTTTCCATTAAACTGTGGGATTTCACATGTATGGGAGGTGCTAGGCAAAGATGCAGAAACTGTCACATCTTTAATACCCCAGCATAGTATAGTCAGGCTTTCCAACACCTACTGCCCCGTGCTCTTCCCGGCTGTGGCCCATGTTCCACTTCTGACCCCCACAGTAGCCTTGCAGGGACAAATCAAAGTAGACCTTGGGAGTTGTCACATCTCTGCTCCAACCTCCCTGGTGCCTCACTGTTGTTCATAGGATTAAGTCAAACTCTTCAATTCTTTTGTATCTTCCTTTTTCCTGAAGAGCAGGTGCTGCCACCCATAGCCCGTTTATCCTCATCATGCCTAACACTGTGCTAGGCACGAAGGAGGTGCTCGGTAAAAATGTGTTGAGTTCATCAGAAATACCTGGCTGAACTGAATTCGCTTTCTCTGATCACCTTCTCTTCGTGCCCTGTGCCTTCCCAAGCTAACGGAGGTGAGGAAGGTTTCCTGTGTCATCAGCAAGGCCTTGACACTCATACTATCTGTGTGCAAGTAACCAGGGAGGAACTTGGGAAACTTTGAAGGTCACTGCTAATGCTGGTTAAATGGCCCACCCCCAAGAGACTTGTAACTCTGGAACCCTTAACAGATTTATGCTTTTTGGTAGAGCTGAGCCATGTGAAGTAAGAAGGAAAAAGAATTCCTGAGATGCTGTAGGACAGAATAGGGAGAGTTTAAGGAAGATAGAGACCTGAATGCAAATCCAAGCTCTACCCGTTGACAACAGTAAGATGTTGGGAAGGTCACTTTACATCTCCTAGTTTCGGTTTGGTCACCTCTAAAGTGAGCATAATTACCTGCCCCTCAAATCTGCTGAGAGCATTAAATGACAGCATTTATGTAAAGTCCCTCACATAAAACCTGGAATTAGTGGGGTCTCAATAAATACTTGTTAATCAAAATTGGACTGTTTAATTTTTCCTTAAAAAGGAGGCCCAGAACTGGACCAGCCATAGATACAACTGGGCTTTACATGTAGAACTTACTAGACTCCATCATGGTACCCGCCCCACAAATGTGCACTGTGGGCCTGCTGGATTCTTCTGAAGGCTGCCAACTGTTGGATGACATTGTATCTTCTAGTAAGATGGATGGGCCATTTGTCTAGAGTGCAGATGCCAGGCAGGAGAGGGAGTGATGGATTCAGGTGCATAGCCTAGGAGCGGTCACCTGCTTCCAGACCCCAGCAGGGTGGCCCTCCTATGGACAGGACACATGAGGCCTAACCTACACACAGTTACTTCTGACCATAGTATGTGGCACCAAGGCTTGTTTTGGCTTTTTGATTTTGAACAACCACAACACAACTCTGCTAACACGGTGGTGACATGGAAGTTATACATGTAGAGGTACCCCTGCCTGCCTCCCTGGCCTTCTAAAATCTTCAGCTGTCCTGCAACTAAGCGGAGAAACCTAAGACCACATGGAGTACAACCGAACACCACGTGCGTGGACAGCAGCAGGTGTCCTGTGCAAATAAAATATTGACCAATTGGTTTGTTTTGGGGAAAGGCGAGCAGACTCTACGCTCTCAGGTCTCTTCCTCCTACACAGAGGGTCACTTTTCCTCAGTTTCACCTTCCCTCTCACCACCAGACCCACGGAGCCCAAGGAGGCGGTACCACTGTACCCCGTGGTCTAGCTCAACCCTGGCTTCTAGGCCAGAGCAAGAGATTTGTTCAAGTTAATAAATAATTAACAAAAACAAAACTCTTGAAGTGTGTCCAGACGCCGATCACTCCCAAGTAGAGACAGGAGAGATAGAATAAAGCTAAAAAGGGAATTTCTCCTTTCCTTTACCTCCTTCCCATCTTCTGTGACTCTGAAGCAGAAATTGTGTCGAGTCAGAAAGGCAGAGGAAAGGCCAATGAGTATTTCTCCAACATGTCTCCTCCACTGATGTAATTCTTGTCAGGCAAGTACTTCCCATTTGGTCAAACACTTTGTGAGCGCCTACTGTGCACCAGGCCATGGACTGAAGGCTGAGGTTGCCAGGCGAGCCCTGTCTCTCCCAGAGTGGTGAGATGGTGCGTGAGGAGGGGCGGCGTGTCACCACCGCACAGTGTTGCGCATCCACTCCGTCTCACCCACTAGCCCTTTCCCATGGCTCCAAGGCAAGAGAAACAACACAGACTAAATGTGCTGGACCGTAAGAATTATGGCCAAATGTATAGGTGTGGTCAACTCACACCCCGCGGGGCAGCATCCTGCAATTCTGAGGACACAGTAAATGGCTGCCCATTTTGCCTGTGAAGGACCAACCTCACATTCTCCTTGGCAGTCACACCAATGGTCGACAGCAGGACGCTTTCCGGTGGTTGCTTTTCTTTCAGTAGAGTTCTCTGACTTATGTTTGCATTCATTCTTGCCTTTATCTCCCCAAAAAGTGGTCAAAATTGACCAGGGGCTCTGGCATTGAAGATTCTTTCCCCTCTCCCCTAGGAGTACTTTTCTTAAGGAAATATAGAAATGCAGTTTAATTGAAAGTCAACTTGGAAATCAGCATACTCCGTGAGTCTGCCAAAAAGGGATTGTAGAGAGGCCCAAATCCAACAAATGAAAACGAGGGCCCATTTAGAACACATGTTTTCCTCTTGACTTGACCAGAGGGGCACTTTAGGAGAAACCAAAGCATTTCTTATTTATTTACACATAAAACATTTCATGATCTTTTGAATGTATCAAAATTTAAGGAACCTTTCAAAGAGATTATATGAGAGAAAAGGAAGTCATAATGGCCAAGGATAAACAAACTACCAAACCGGTTGAAATCGGTTTAAACTGTAACAATGCAAAACTCTGAATGAATTCAGTCTTTAGCAGAGGATGAGCTCTAAGCCCTACACAGAAGAATAACCAGAGGCTAAAATGAAGCACTAAGCACCCAATTTTCATTGCTCAACCTGATCGCTAACTTAGGAAGGGAGACAATCCACACACGGCAGTTTCCCTTCATAGGCCAACAAGGAAGCCGTTGGAAGGCAAGGAACAGACATGACAGATCACCTCCGCAATGGCTGGAAAGCCTGTTCTCCTTCTCCACCACGTTCACATTACTGATTGGGTGCCTATTTGGTACACAAACATTCACATAGTACCCACTCTGGGTCAGGCGTAATGCTAAGTGCTGAGAGTACAGAGTGGAACAAGACGTGCTCTCTGCCCTCAAGGACAGCCATGATGGATAGAGCATCTACTGTGTGGGTTCTCAGATACATAGTATCATTTAATCCTTCTAAGAATCCTATGAGGCAGGTGGTACTATCTCCATTTTACAAAATTGAAGACCCAAAATTCATAGAATATTCTTGTCCAAAGCTATACAATTCGTAAGTGGCCATGCTCTTATCTGTTGTCACACTGTCTCAACCAGGTACAGAGAAACAGGGAGACTAGATGAGGGAATGTTCACTTCCAGATTGGGTAGGAGTGTTTTAAGATAACGGAAGGCTTCATGGAGGAAGAAGCATTTAAATTGGGGCTGGAGCTCTGGAAAACACTGTGGAGGTTCCTCAAAAAACTATCGATAGAACTCCCTTATGACCCAGCAATAGCACTGCTAGGGATTTACTCAGGGGATACAGAAGTGCTGACATATAGGGGCACATGCACCCCAATGTTCATAGCAGCACTGTCAACAATAGCCAAAACATGGAAAGAGCCTAAATGTCCATCACCTGATGAATGGATCAAGAAGATGTGGTATATATACACAATGGAGTACTACATGGCAATGAGAAAGAATGAAATATGGCCATTTGTAGCAAAGTGGATGGACCTCGAGGGTGTCATGCTAAGCGAAATAAGTCAGGCAGAGAAGGACAGATACCATATGTTGTCACTCAGAGGTCTAACAGGAGAAACCTAATAGGGGACCATGGGGAGAGGAAGGGGGAAATAGAGCTGGCGAGAGAGAGAGACACAAATCATGAGAGACTACTGAATACTGAAAACATACCATGGACTGAAGGGGGAGGGGGAGGGAGGGAAGGGGGTAATGGTCATGGTGGGGGGCACTTGTAGGGGAGAAGCACTGGGTGTATTATGGAAACCAATTTGAAAATAAAGTATTAAAAAAATAAAAAATAAAGAATCAATAAATTGGGGCTGGAAAGTACGGGTGGGTTTGGACATGTGGAGGCTAAGGGGAAGGACTACACGAAAGGAGAGACATAAGTATTCCGATAGAGAAAAAAAGGCATGTATAAGAGCATGGAGGCACGAAAACATGGAAAATTCTCAGGAAACAGTTTGGCTGGTCTGTGTGAGAAGCAAGGGATTAAATTAAAAAGTTGAGTAGGTGAAATTGCAGAAGGCATGAAACAATGAGTAACAGATGAAGAAATGAATGAACAAGCTAGAGCAGTTGTTCAGTGCGGATACACTTTTAACCCTGGAGGCACAATCCTTTAATAGCTGCCATGTCTCTGCTCTTTTTCTGTTTCCAGCCAATTAGGAAGACTTTAGAGCCAACAGTGGGATGCTGGGGTGTGTGTGTGTGTGTGTGTGTGTGTGTGTGTGTGTGTGTGTGAGAGAGAGAGAGAGAGAGAGAGAGAGAGAGGGAGGGAGAGAGAGAGACTCCAAAACTGATCCCAGTAGTTCCTGGAGCTGGAGACAAGAGCTTCCTCTCCTTATGGGAAAGTCCATGGCCGTGAACCTTGCTCATCATCATCACTATCTATGGAAGCTTTAACTGAACTAAAGTGGCAACTTTAATTACAATAGCCTTAAACCATCATTCCATACATTCTTCTCCAACCAGAAAAGTTTTGTATTTTTCTGAGCAAAACCAAGATTTGAGAATTAAATGTTGTATTTCAAATCACCCTGTGTTGGATGGATGTTGGTATTCGTTTTATGGTTAAATGTGAGACACATGTGGCCATAAACACCTAGCCATGTAGTGTCCCTGCAGATATAGACAGTAAGCTCTTAAAAGCCATCTCCATATTGCATAGTAAGTATAAGCAGATGGAAGTTATTTCTCGATTACATAAATTTTGGTTATGCTAGAAACATCAGCTTTAACACATTTGTACAAAAAAAGAATATCTTAAAAACAGAGGTTTTCATATCCATTAATAATGAATATAATATGAAATGGGCACATCTGTGGATGACTCATTCGAAGTTGAACAGAACAATTCCCTTAAAGGCATCCATTCTCCAAGCTCCCAGTAGAATTAGGTCCCATTGAGTTTGGGCTTCCGTCTTTTCTCAGCATGAGATTCACTGCCTTCACTGGCCTGATATACTGAAAGATAATTAGATGCACAGTCTAGGTCTGAGAGCCTGGTCTTTGGCTCCATGACCAAATGCCTAAAGTGATTCACCATCTCATGTTGGTCCTTGGCCATCTGTATATTGCTGTAGCTAGTGTACCCAATTTTATTGCTTAGAGACAGGATATTCCATGGTAGGATTTTAAGAGCGTTCATATAAGAACTCAAAAAATCTCATAAGAAATGGTTCTCCTGTGTTTCAATCTTAAACTTACCTACTGTGAAAGTCTGTGATTTTATTATTGCATAGCTTTATAAACTTATACATATGTGTATGGCATAAGTCTGAGAATTTAGAATCATGAAAAGAGATCAAATTTTTTTCCATTTGTCTTGAAACCCACATCTTGGTTGATCATAATATTTTTGTTTCTTTGATGTTTATTTGCATTACCTTATAAATCTACAAGTGAGAATGGTTTTGCTGACAAAAGGCAATATTGAACACCATTTAAAATAGGAAATTAGTTCCAGAGCTCATTTTTTGAGGGATAGCCAGCTTTTTGAAAATGCCATAAATGATACCAATAGACAATTTAAGCATCATGTGTAACTTGATCCGGCCACTCATACTCAGCCATTGTGCTCTATGCATTTAGGTTGGCTATTCTTTTCAGGTGTCCTGATAGCCATTTTTTCTACAGCTGATCTGATTTGGTCCTTAAGGAGGCTGAGAACATTAGTCAAATGTAGGTTTCATACTTACTGAGTCCCTATGGCTTCAGTAATTGGTTAACAAACAACCATGTTCAGAGAGTCAAAATTCCCTTTCTTCTGGCCTGTCTTACATCGGTAGCCTCAGCCTGGGAGGGATGGTGGAAGGACTTAAAGCTGTAGGTTACTTCGGATAGGCCACAAACTGAAACATCTCCTTGTGGATAATTAAGTGCTGCCTCTACGGTTCTAAAAGACAGAAGAACTGGAGTGGAAAGGAGAAGACTTCCTGTAGGTTTGTTTTCAAATCTAAAATCAAAGGGTAATTGTGAATCACATGCCCCCTTCAGAAGGACATGGAGGATTATTGATTGAATCTTGTTCTAAACTATGAAGTTGAAGCTATGAAAATATTTTATATTTTCATATCAACCTTGCAGATAAAATGGACCAGTTCACAGCAGAATATATAGTCTTTTGAAATGTATATGGAACATTCTCCAGTATAGACTATATACGAGACCATACAATAAGCCTAGGTAAAGAGATACGGCATATATAGATAATGGAGTATTACTTGGCAATCAAAAAGAATGAAATCTTGCCATTTGCAACAATGTGGATAGAACTAGAGTGTATTATGCTAAGCGAAATTAGAGAAAGGCAAATATATGACTTCACTCATATGTGGAATTTAAGATACAAAACAGATGAACATAAGGGAAGGGAAGCAAAAATAATGTAAAATAAGGGAGGGGAACAAAACATAAGAAACTCTTAAATATAGAGAACAAACTGAAGGTTGCTGGAGGGATTTTAGGTGGGTGGATGGGCTAAATGGGTAAGGGGCATTAAGACAGACACTTGTTGGGAAGAAGACTGAGTGTTACACATACGAGATGAATCACTGGATTCTACTCCTGAAATCATTATTGTACTACATGCTAACTAATTTGGATATAAATTAAAAAATAAATAAATAAATAAAAATAAGCCTAGGTAAACTTGAAAAGGATGGAACTCAAGCAAAGTATGTTCACCAATCACAATGGAATGAAATTAGAAATCAGTAGCATAAGGTCATTTGGGAAATTCAACAATATGTTGATATTACACAACATAATCCTAATAAACATGGATCAAAGAAGAAATTGCAATGAAAATTATAAAATACTTTGAGGTAAGTGAAAATGAAGATACAACATACCAAAACTTACGGTATTCAGGGAAACCAGTGCTTAGAGGGACACTTATGGCTATAATCACCTACATTAAAAAAGCAAAAAGATTCTAAACCAATAATCCAATCTTCCACTTTAACACATGGGGAAAAGAAGAGCAAATTAAACCCAAAGCAACCAGAAGGAAGGCAATAATAAAGATTAGAGGTAAAATTAATGAAATAGAGAACAAAAAAAACAATAGATAAAATCAACAAAACCAAAAGTTGGTTCTTTGAAAAGATCAACAAAACTGACCAACATTTAGCTAGATTGAACATGGAAAACATACGGAAGACCCAAGTTACTAAAATCAGGAATGAAAAAAGGACATTACAACTGAACTTACAGAAATAAGTTTTTTAAAGATTATAAAGGGAATATTATAAACTATAAACCAACAAATTAGATGATCTATATGAAATGGACAAATTCATAGAAATAAACACACTACCAAAACTGACTTAAGAATAAATAAAAAATCTGAATAGACAAAAGCCAGGTCCAGATGGCTTCATTCTCCCAAATGTTGAAATAAGAATTAACAGTGATCCTTCACAAATCTCTCAAAAACTACGAGAGAAGGAAACACTTCCAACTTATTCTAAGAGATTGCATTACTATGATACCAAAGCTAGGCAAAGATATCACAAGAAAAAAAATACAGACCAATATCCTTTATAAATATGAGTATAAAAGTTACCAACAAAATATAAGCAAAACAAATCCAGCAACATGTATAAAGGACTACATACCATGACTAAGTGGGATTTGTCCCAGGAATGCAAGGTTGGTTTACCATACAAAATGCAAACAATATACCAGGTTAATAGAATAAAGAAAAAAACCCCCACAATGTTATTTCAATAGATACAGGAAAAGCATTTGACAAAAGTCTACATCATTTCATGACAAAAACACTCAAACTGATAAAGGGCATCCACAAAAAAACCCAGACTAAACATCATGCTTGAGGGTAAATGCATGGAAGGTTTTCCTTTAAGATCAGAAACAGGAAGGATGTCAGCTCTTGGGTCTTCCATTCAACATTGCACTAGAGGTTATAGCCAGTGCAATCAGGCCAGAAAATAAAAGGCATACAAATTGAAAAGGAAGAAGTGAAATCACCTTCACTTGTAGATAAGATAATCCTATGTGTATAAAATTATGAGAAAATTACTTTAAAAATATTGGAACTAATAAATGAGTTCAGCAAGGAAGCATACTATCAATATTCAAAAATCAAATGTATTTCTATATAAGAATGTACAAAGAAACAATCTGAAAATTAAATTAGGAAAACAAATCTACTTATAATAATATCAAAAAGAATAAAATATAAAACAATAAATTTAATAAGAGAATTACAAACCCTATACTCTGAATACTATAAAACATTGTTGAAAGATATTGAAGACCTATTATTGTCTGGACTGGAAGACTGGACTGGAAGACTTATTATTGTTACGATGTCAACACCTCCAAATTGATCTACAGTTTGCCGAAATTGACAAACTGATACTAAAATTCAGGTGGAAATTCAAAAGACTCATAATAGCCAGAGCAATCTTGAAGAAGGAGAACTAAGTTGGAGGTTCTAGGTTGGAGGCCTTACACATCCCCATTTAAAAACTCACTCACATACCTACATTAATCCAGACAGTGTGGAAATGGCATAAGTATATATTAATAGAATAGAATCATTGAGTCTAGAAATAAACTCTCACATTTGCAATCAATTGATTTTCACAGGTTACAATGACTTCAAAAGAGAAAAAATAGTCTTGGTGGTGGGCATAACTGAAGAATGCAGAAGAACGAATTTGGACCCCTACCTCACATTATATGCAAAAATTAACTAAAATGGATCAAAGGCATAAATATAAAAACAAAAACTACAAAACTTCTAGAATAAGACATAGATATAAATCTTCCTGTCCTTGGATTAGGCAATAGTTTCTTAGGAAATAGAAATAACAAAAGAAAAATAGATAAATTTGACATTATGAAAATTAAAATCTTTTGTGCTTCAAAGGATACCATCGGGAAAGTGAAAAGACAACTCAAGAATGGGAGAGTGCTTGTGCAAGTCATACAGCTCATAGAGCTATAATATCTGGAATATAAGAAACACTTATACCTCAACAGTGAAAAGGAAAATAACCCAATTAAAAATGGGCAAAGGAACCAAATAGAAATTTCTCCAAAGAAATATACAAGCAACTGAAAAACACACGAAAAGATGCTCAACCTCGTTAGTTATCAGGGAAAGGCAAATCCAAACCACAGGGAAATACCAGGCCACACCCACTAGGTTGGCTGTATTAAGTCAAGTAATGGCACATATTGAAGAGCATGTGGAGAAAGTGGCATATTCACGGCTGGTAATAATGGAAAACACTGTAACCACTTTGAAAAAAATTATGGCAGTTCTCAAAATATTAAACAGAGCTACCTTGGGAACCCAGCAATTCTTCTCTTAGTTACATATCCAAGAGCAATGAAAACATGTCCATACAAAATCTTGTTCATAGCAGCATTATTTACAATATTCAAAAGGTGGGAACAACTCACATTTCTTTTTATTTGAGAGAGAGAGAGAGAGAGAGAGAGAGAGAGAATCTTAAGCAGGCTCCACACTCAGCCTGACATGGGGCTCGATCCCACAACCCTGGGATCATGATCTGAGCTGAATTCAAGAGTCACTCAACTGACTGAGCCACCCAGGTATCCCAACAACCCAAGTTTCCATCAACTGATGGATGGTTAAGTAAAATGTGATTTATTCATACAATGGAATATTATTTGGCAATAAAAAGAAATAAGCTACTGATAGGTGCTTTAACATGAATGAATCTTTTTTAAAAAATTTTTAAAAATGTTTTTTATTTATTTTTTGAAAGAGAGTAGGGGAGGGTCAGAGAGAGAGGGAGATACAGAATCTGAGGCAGGCTCCAGGCTCTGAGCTAGCTGTCAGCATAGAGCCCGATGCGAGGCTCGAACCCATGAACTGTGAGATTATGACCTGAGCTGAAGCCAGACACTTAACCGACTGAGCCACCCAGGTGCCCGTGAATGAATCTTAAAAATATTATATTGAGTGAAAGAAGCCAGTCACAAAGGACCACATATAATATGATTCCATTTTTATGAAATTTCAAGAATAGGCAAATCCATAGAGACAGAAAGTAGATTAGTGTTGACCTAGAGTTAGGGGATGGTCACAGGTGGGGGTTAATGGCTAAGGAATATGGGGTCCTTTTTAAGGTGATGGACATGTTCTAAAATTGTGGTGATGGTTGCACAATTCTGTGAATATGCTAAAACCCATGGAATTCTACACTTAAAATGGTTGAAATGTATAGTTATGTGAATTATACTTTAATAAAGCTGTCACTTAAAAAGAGGCCAGTTCATCAGGTCATATTTAAAATGAGATTCCATAGAGACCCATATTAATAAAAGCAACATTCTTTATACAGAAGACATTATCAATTCTCCTTGGCCACGTTAAATGAACCAAAGATAACCAAAGGTTCAAGTTTGTTAGACCTGTTGATCATTTCTTACTAAACTCTGTGAACAAATTAATACTTTTTAGCTAATCTTGTAGAATTTTCTTTAAACCGACCTTTTCTTTATGGAACATCTCCAATCTTCGCTTGCCAGCAAACCTGATAATGGGTTTCGTGTGTCTTGGCCCGAGGGAAAGTGGAGTATCAGTACTAGACCAGATCTGTCTTATGTTTTTACAAAAGTACAGGATGATCAAATTAATTTAGTCATCCCACCCCATGCCCTCCATTTGCATTCTTATCTCAACTTCTTTGTTGGGTGAGCCAAGAGTAAAGAGGCGCAGCAGAGCACAGCACGGTAAGAAACAATCAGTTCACACTGTTAGTGCTGAATGCTGGCCATTACCTTTTTGTTGACCTTAGCGCTGGCGGACGCAGTGCCTGTGGGTCCCTGTGGGCTGCGACCCGAAAGGCTCACAGATAAGAGTACCTTGCGTACCATGAGAAAGGGAGGCGGCAGGGCAGAGGTTAGTATTCAGTTTCATGGCTTCTGGAGCCAAAGAGACATGGGTTTGACTTGTGGCTCAACTATTTATTAGTTGTGTGACCTTGAGACATAATCTCTCTGAGCTTCATTGTCCTCATCTCTAAGATGTGGGTTATCATATTACCAACCTTTCACAGGGTGTTTTAGAGATAAATGTGGTGATACTCACTTAGGCCAGTGTCAGCACGGGGAGATCATGGTACGTGTTGTTCTGTTTCTTTTTTTATATAGTTTTTATTTAAAAAAATTTTTTTAAAGATTTTTTATTTTTAAAAAATTTATTCATTTTAGAGAGACACAGTGTGAGTAGGGGAAGGGCAGAGAGAGAGACACACACACAGAATCGGAAGCAGGCTCCAGGCTCTGAGCTATCAGCACAGAGCCTGACACAAGGCTCGAACCCGCAAACCATGAGATCATGAATTGAGCCGAAGTTGGATGCTTAACCAACTGAGCTACCCATGCGACATGCGACCCTCAATACAGAATTTATGTATTTTTTTGAGAGAGAGAGCAGGGGAGGGACAGAGAGAGAGAGAGAGGGAAACAGAGGATCTGAAGTGGGCTTGTGCTGAGAATGAAGTGTTCCATGTGGGGCTCGAACTCATGAACCGTGAGATCATGACCTGAGCTGAAGCCGGACACTTAACTGACTGAGCCACTCAGGCGCCCCCAGTGTTGTTCTGTTTCTGACTGCTACTATTATTATTGTTATTACTACTGCTAGAATAAGATTCACTCCCACGTTCATTATGAATCTCTGTAACATGCAATTCTCTAACATACCAAAGGCCTACAAGAAGCCAGGCTTGCTCACAAGCACACAGCTTAAAATTTAGAGTTGGTCTGAAGAGATAATGAATAATTCTAAATGTATTATTTGAGCTGGGGCACTGGGCCCGAGAACAGCACTTGGGGCCTTTACCCTGGCTGTCTGCTCAGTCTCCCAGAACCAAGATTACGCAGGTTTCCAAAGCTACCTTCGGGATAAGCTCTCCAAACCAACTGCCGCCCCAGCAAATGACAGCCTAGGATGTACTTAGGCCAGATGGTCACAGAGCACAGGAATGTGCTGTGGATCAATAATTATAGCTCTCAAGTGGAGCAGAGGAGGGAATTACTTGAACACCACGTGCTCTTCGGTCCCTCCTTTTCGGGCCGAGGCTCAGGTACCCAGAGGAACTATGATTCATGAGAAAGACATGGGGAATGTATATGTACGTGCAGCGAGGGAGAAAAGGGGTGGCTGGCTGGCTGAGTCAGTAGAGCACGCAACTCTTGATCTCAGGGTTGTGAGTTTGAGCTCCGTGTTGGGCGTAGAACGTACATTAAAAAACTAAAAATAGGGGCGCCCGGGTGGCTTAGTCAGTTGAGCGCCCGACTTCGGCTCAGGTCATGATCTCGCGGTTTGTGGGTTCGAGCCCCGCATCAGGCTCTGTGCTGACCTCTAGCTTAGAGCCTGGAGCCTGTCTTCAGATCCTGTGACTCCTTCTCTCTCTGACCCTCCCCTGCTCACGATCTCTCTCTCTCAAAAATAAATAAAAACATTTAAAAAAATTAAAAAATAAATAAAAAATAAAAATAAAGAAAAGAAAGGTGGAGAAAAGAGAAATTTCTCCCAGTAGTTCAAAATAGTTCAACTCAACTGGGCTGAGCACTGATCTTTCTGCCCTCCCCATGCCACGACACCCTAAAGGCTGCAGGAGCTCCAAACTATCTTTGCTGAGATTATTCTGATTCTGAGCATCAACTCCATGGAAAAGGTTAATAATGGTCGTCAACAAATGTTTATCAGCTGTACATGATGGCCCCTGAAACAAGGTGGTTATGGAAAACTGCTCTGTTATCAGAAAGGCCAGGGTTCTGAGTCTAGCTCTGACTATCCGTTGACCTTGGGCAAGTTACCAAACTCTCTGGGCCTCAGCTGTTTCTTCTACAAGAAAGAGCTAACATTAAAGCCAACCTTGCAGGGTTGTAAGAAGGATTTAATCAGATGATGAATTTGAAAGTGTAAGTCACAATCTGCTAATTGGTTGTTGTTGTTACAAAAAGAATAGTGGATATTAGGAGTTTGGAAAGGAAAGAGTTATGGAAGGCTGAGGCCACCGAGAATGACCTTTATGGAGAAGGTGTGTCTTGAAGAATTTGGAGGCATCAGGATGGGAGAACAGAAGGCACTGCAAACAGAGGAATGGTCTGAGCAAAAGTAAGGAGGTGGTAGGGAGACTGGAATGTTCAGGCAAAAGATGCACATTTATAGTTCATTTACAGCTAGAAAAAATTCCAGAGGACACTGGGATCATTAGCAAATTCATGGCCTCATGGTCTGAGTTCAGGGTTAATAGGCAACATGGCCTGAGGGTTCTGAAATCCCAGGCGGCACAGTCCTCCCCACACCTGGAGTCCAGGACAGACGTTTGTAACCTCCTGGCTGTGGTGCCTGACTCCTGGCAGGGCTTTGCCGCCATGACACTGACATGGCCCAGAGAGCAAGACAGCAGGTGTGAAGCCAACAAGAAAGTAAGGAGACTTCTATTAGCCATTGACAAAGAATGTTCCTTAAAGCAACTGGATTCCTGACTAGAGCATTCCAGCAGGGGATGAGGAAAGGCGTTGGGCCGTATGAGGTTATTAAATGAAGCAAGTCTGCATGTTGGCACAATACGTGTCTACATAGAACGATCAGTGAAGCAAAGGTTCATCACCGAAAAAGACCAGCACCATTTGATGTGACGTATTCCTTTAAAATGCAATACTCTGCTAACCTTGCCCTTTTAATTTTCTAGATGTGTTTTAGGTCTGAAAATTCATTTGGAAACCATTGAGGTCATCATTTGGATAGGCTTGCTTCAATTCATATTCCGACTGATGTTTGCCCTTGTGAGCGGAACAGCCACGGTGACGGCAAGATGGATTTATACACATCCCGGTGGGCCTCTCCCAAGAATAATAAATCCTTTGGTTTCCAAAACATTTCAGATGAACTGATAAACTCTAGTATGGGTGCCTGGCGACCTGGTTGGCTCTATCCATGTTCATCCAAATGACTCAGTGATATGTTTTCAGCTTTTCTTGCCCTCGTGTTCTCCCTCAGTGCCCTTGATTCTGTTAACTCTTAAGTATTTTATACCTCTCTGTGCAGATTCTTTATCTGCAAAACAGAAATAATAATGGTACCCACCCCACAGGGTTGTCAGGAGGATACAATAAATTGCTTCATGTAAAATGCTTAAAACAGTGCCTGGCACATAGTAAGCACTCAAAAAGTGAACTATTATTATCACGCCACACCTATCATTACCTCTTTCATGCTCTCTCTCTCTCTCTCTCTCTCTCTCTCCCCGAAGGGCATTAGCATCTGTCCATTTGCCCAGAGTGGAAACACTGACCTTGTCCTTGACTGCCCTTTCTTCCTCGTCCTGCCGCATCTGAACAATCAGGCTCTGTTGATTCTTCTGCTTAAAGATGACTTCTTCCGGAAGATTTCCAAAACGCAATTCTAACCAAGTCATAATTCTCTCACAACTTGCACTCTCTCATACTCCCAGCTTAAACACACACACACACACACACACACACACACACACACACACACCCCAGCTGCAGCAGCAGCCAACCAGAATGCTGCCTTCCATCTTTTGGTGGAGTTCCCTGCAGTGTTATGGTGAAAAGGATTGTGAGGTCACATCTGGGCCCAGTGCAGTGGGGTGCTGTGATTGATTATCAATGTCTGCCATGAGAGGGGTGGTGGGTGAGTAGGCTGATTATTATAGACCCCGCTATGGGATCAGGCCAAGTTCCTTACCAAGGCATAGAAGGCTCTCACGATCTAACCCCTAACTAGTCTTCCAGCCTCACCTCTTACCTCCTTCTGTTCTAGCCACACCAAACTGCGTTTATCCCCCAGAACCGCCATGCTCTTTCTCACCTCCATGTCTTAACTCATGCTATCTTCCCAGCATGCACTGCTCTCCCATTTTCACTTGACTCCTTACACACTGTTTAAGACTCAGATCAGTTTCTTACCGCCCCAGTCTGGGTTTGAAGTTTTCCTTTGCATTTCCACAACTCCCTATGCATACTGTAATCCGTGCTTTAACCACATTCCATTATGATTGTCTGGCTAGGTGTCCATCCCCTCCACCTCTCCTCACGGCTTCCAACCAGACCAGGAGCTTACGTGACTAGGTACTGTGCTTATTCATTTGTGTATGGCCAGAGTCATGCAACCAAAACTCATTGAGTGCCAATTCTGTGTCAGGCTCTGGGAACTGTCTGACTTCAAACTGATAAATGCTAGAATGGGTGTTTACATAGTACCCCGTCTAGGGCATGGCTTCACTGATGAGGGAGCTACATCTGAGCTGAGTTTTATTTTTTTATTAAAAAATTTTTTTAAACGTTTATTTATTTTTGAGAGAGAAAGAGACAGAGAGTGAGCAGGGGAGGGGTGGGGAGAGAGACAGAATCTGAAGCAGGCTCTGGGCTCCAAGCTGTCTGCACAGAGTCCGACACGGGGCTCGAACCCACAGGCTGTGAGATCATGACCAGAGCCGAAGTTGGATGCTTCACTGACTGAGCCACCCAGGTGCCCATGAGCTGAGGTTTAAAGGCAGAGGAAGGGAAAGCATTATGGGCTAATGGACCAGCACGTGCAGAGCACTAACAGCCATCATTTATTGGAACCCACTAAGGTACAGTCCCAGGACTATGGGCTTTATGTGTATCACAAAGGCAGGAATTTATAAAGGCCCAGGCAGGCCTTAAAGAGCAGAACAGCAAGTTCAGGAACAGTGACAAATTCAAGGTTGTTGGAACACAGGATGAAGCAAGGGTTACTGGGAGCCAAGGCTGGAGATATAGGCTAGGGCTAGACTAAGAAAGGCTGGGCTAAAGGATTTGGCTCCACTCCTCCTCATTCATGCCCAGAATCCAGGGACGGCAAGGAAAATGCCCACCGTACTCCAAGCTGACTAGCAGTCAGTGGGAAGATTGCAACTTGTCTTTGAAGGCAGACTAATTTTCATTCCTTAAGCCAAACTTGGTTTGAAATCCCTTTGAGGTGCTAAAAGTACTGGTTTAGGCTAATGTAGGACTTATAACGTATAACATATAATGTATGACTTAACGTAGTCACATTTAAGAAGTCCTAATACTATGACCCAGCAATAGCACTGCTGGGGATCTACCCAAGGGATGCAGAAGTGCTGATGCACAGGAGCACATGTACCCCAGTGTTCATAGCAGCACTTTCTACAATAGCCAAATCATGGAAAGAGCCTAAATGCCCATCACCTGATGAGTGGATCAAGAAGATGTGGTATATATATACAATGGAATACTACATGGCAATGAGAAAGAATGAAATCTGGCCATTTGTAGCAAAGTGGACACCTCGAGGGTGTCATGCTAAGCGAAATAAGTCAGGCAGAGGACAGATACCATATGTTGTCACTCAGAGGTCTAACAGGAGAAACCTAACAGGGGACCATGGGAAGGGGAAATGGGGGAAAAGAGTTGGGGAGAGGGAGGGAGGCAAATCATCAGAGACCTTTGAATGCTGAGAACAAACAGGGCTGAAGAGGGAGAGGGGAAGGGGAAGAGGGGAGATGGTCATGGAGGAGGCACTTGTGGGGAAGAGCACTGAGTGTTATATGGAAACCAACTTGGTAATAAACTATATAAAAAAAGGAAAAATAAACAAGTAAATAAATTCCCTCTAAAGTAAAAAAAAAATCAGTCTTGGGTTCACATTAAAGTCCAACACTTCCTAGCTCCGGGGCCTTGAACAAGCTAGTTAATGTCTCCAAGCCTTAGTTTCCTCAGCTGAGAAATGGGAATACTGATACAGGGTGGTTTTGAGAATCAAATGAGATCGTATTTAGAGAGTATTTGGCTTCAAGATAAGCATTCATCAAATACAGTATCTCCTTTTAGAAATGAGCATCATATCAGCTTGCCTTTATGAATTAAAATTCTTCATATTCTCTTCCTGAAAAAAAAAGAAGTCCTAGTACTGAAATGCACAGGATTTCCACAGATATTGCCCAAATCATCACCACTGCCCTAGACAAATCCATCTTCCCTGTTCTATCATATTCCATGTGAAGTGGTGTGTGGGGAGAAGGAAAGCTAGAAAAACAACAACAACAACAACAACAAATTAATGGAGAGAGAAATTCGTGGTTCCACGCTCCAAAAAGCCTGAGTCAGAAAGATATCTGTGCTGAAAGGTACAATCCCTGGATGCCGACTAGAAATGGGAAAGAACTTATGAGCCCCCAGACACAAAACCCCTGAGTTCCTTTTCATTACTGACTTAGTCTTCCAGCGCTGGGTGTCACAGACAGGTTCACAAACCTGCTAGGGTGCCTGGGTGGCTCAGTCGGTTAAGCATCGAACTTCGGCTCAGGTCATGATCTCACAGTTCATGGGTTAGAGCCCCGCGTTGGGCTCTGTGCTGACAGCTCAGAGCCTGGAGCCTGCTTCGGATTCTGTGTCTCCCTCTCTCTCTGCCCCTCTCCCGCTTAGTCTCTGCCTCTGTCTCTCAGAATCAAATAAAGATTTAAAAAAAAAAAAAAAGAAACCTGCAGAAGCAGAGCACAGACACTCTTACATGCGTCTGCATACTTATATAGAAAACCTCCAATTCCCTGATCTGACCAAATTTTGGGAGAATCTCATTCCTTAGACCTCTAGCAATCGGTGCTGTATGGGAGTATGAGTAATCTGCTGCCTCCCTGCACAAACAGGAAAGAAATGTTGAAAAGGAGAGTGGGGGTGTGATCCAAATTTAGCTTTCCTTCCAACCTCTGCCCATATGGTCGGTGGTTAAAGTGATTACGAAGCCAACAAAATGTAACCCAATATTAGGAGTTCCACTCCAACTCTGTGAGACCAGGACTAATACCGGCACACGGTATTCATTTGTCATAATGCGGTCTGATATGGGGGGACTGGACTCTAAAAGTGGCCCTCGCCTCGGTGCCCCGTGAGCTGGGCTACACGACTCTTGTCGCATGGGGACAGAGACTTCAGTGCAAGCCCATCAACCTCAATAGAGGGTTTGAGAAAAAAGTTTATGGATTTGGTTAAGTTTCCAAGTTAGTAAGTTTCCAAGTTAGGAGGCATCCTAGATTTCTGAGTGGCTGAAAATGAGAGGCTCTTGCATTTTCTAGCATAACTTAGGAAGAGAGGAATTTTTTCCCTCACTCTTGGTGCAAAACGCAATCGATTCAAGCCTAGAACCGTTAGGGATAAAGGAAGGAAAACAAATCTTCCAAAGTACCCCTTCGCCCCATGGTACGCTGGAAAATGTTCAACAAATGACTTTTTAAAAAGCATGCATGTCAGTTTATTTTAATTTTTGCTGGAATAAAGGATGTGGAACGCACAATTTCCAGATACTAAAATATATACAATACTCTATATTATAGATTCCATAGAGTCAATGGATTCTCACAGAATCCTTTCATTGATTAAAACAATTTTTTTCCTAATGTTTATTTTTGAGAGAGAGGGGAACAGAGTGCGAGCAGGGGAGGGGCAGAGAGAGAGGGAGACACAGAATCTGAAGCAGGCTCCAGGCTCTGAGCTGTCAGCACAGAGCCCGACGGGGGGAGGGGGGGTTGTCTCAAAGTCACAAACCGCGAGATCGTGACCAGAACTGAGGTTAGCCACTTAACTGACGAACCACGAGGCACACCTCTTTCACTGATTTTTGCCAGGCTCTTGCATTGGTAGCCAAAGCAGGATTGCAACTGACAAGGAAGTGTAGGTCCTGCAAAAGCACTGGCTGATATGCTGGTTTACATTAAGGAACAAGACAAAAATGAACTTACAAAGATATCTGTCAAATCCCATTCCTTCATCAACGATGGCACTGACTTCTCTGCTAAATCGGATAATAGTTTTCAATCACTGAAGTATGGATCCTCCGTGTTTTGTGCGAGTCACAATGTAATGGCTCGAGAGCCCACATGATTTCGTTAAATCCACATAACTAACATTTTTTCCATCACTCTCTTAAGTCTAGAGTCTAGACAATCAACAAGACAATAAATCCAGACCTGATCTGTAGTTTTTGCTGATTTCTGTGGTGTAAATATTTCCAACGTGGCCGATCGCAAGCTACCAATGTAATGATTCCACATACAGACGTGTAACAGCACACACCCCCACCCCCATTTCATCTGCCACTTTTGAGTCTGTTCCACCATGGGCTCCAACAGTTAGGGGGAGACAGGGCAGAGACACAGACAGCAGGCTACTCCTCCCTACTCAGAGTGGGCTCTGCCACCCTGCTATTTTTCGCCAATCTGTGAGACGATAAGCAAAGAAATTGAAAGTAAGCACTTAGCGATTTTTATAGCAATTTGACAGAGAGAAATTTGGGGGCCTGTTTAGTCCTGTAAGTAAAAATTGTGGCTTATATTTTGTTGTCCTTTTTGTGATTTCCTTTCTGTACTAATTCATTCTTATATTTTATAAAGCTATTGGTCAGTGACAGATCTGGGAGGGGCAAATTCCACCTCCCCAGTCCTTCCCCACAGATAACCGGAGGTGCGCTGATCAGAAGGGAGAGAGTGAGGCAGGAGACGGACATGGACTGGACAACCTTGACAATGACTATTCTGCCATTAGGGCTAACCACTTGTAGCTGGGGGGGGAAGCACTGTAGCCCAGTTTGCTTTTCTAACACAGGGCCAGGAGGGCCACAAGCCTCCAAATAACTGGGGAGAAATGAGAACTGAAGTTTTAGAGGCTGTGAGGGATAAACGGGGTACTGAAAGGAATTGCTCCCTGGAAAAGTCTCTGTTATTCCTAAGGATCCATTTGCTTAGGAAAATAGTTGCAGAAAATCATAATTGGTGACATGTGCTTAAATACAACCAGAGGGAGTAACTTCTCCATTCCTCTTTCCTCCCCCCAAGCCAGAAGAATGGCCTCACTGGCTTGTTCCACCATCTTGCTTCTCTTCTATTTGCATGACGGAGTCACCATGAAACCATAGCATCTCAGGGCTACTGAGGGCCTTGGAAGTCAAGAGCCCGTGACGTAGGTATCTATTCACTCTGACATCCTACTCCACCCTCCCCCAGCCAATCTTTCTGGTAGATGGCTATTCAATCTCTAGTCAAATATCACCAGAGTCAGGAAGCTGACTGTTACCTAGAGCAATCCGTGCCACTGAGAACAGCTCAAAGGGTTAGAAAGTTCACCATTTTGTCAGTGAAAATAGATCTTGGTAAACCCCATGCAGGGGTTCCAAATGTACTTTCGTCTTCCACATGCAAGACCTCTAAATATTAGAAGATAACCTTCACACTCCCTAATTCTCCTCTTGTCCAGACTGAACATCACTACGTCTCTTCACTATCCTTCCACTGACGTTTGCTGGTTCTTCAACATCCCCCTCACTGTCCTCAAGACACACGCTAGGCGACAGACCTACAACGTCTCCCACAGCACGTCCTGCCGCCGCACAGGGGCCCCTGCTCGCGCGTTGACTCGAACCGCAATCTCCTTTCTCTTTGCTCACAATTTCAGCTGCTAGAAGTCAAAGGCCGCTTTTGAGGAAGCGAATTAGAGAAGCAGTGAGTTAAAGGCTACCAAGTATGAGGCCAAAGGAAGCAAATGGTGAGAAGTCAACACAGCATGTGGATATTTGAAATATTTATTGAAACTCTACTAGGTGGCAGTTACAAGACAAGGTGGGAGAGGAAAGTAGAGGTTGGGGACTGACAGCTGGTAAGTATACACCCACAATGAAAAAGAAAAGGCTTGCTTTCTACCCTCTGAGGAGCTCACTGGTAGTCAAGGACACTGCTCTGCTCTGAACCCCACCCTGAAGCTGCTCATGACATTGCTTCCTGCTCTGGCATAGACGCTTCTCCAACACCAGAATTTACAGAGTAGCTGCTACTTATTTTTATTTATTTGGTAATCACACTACTGCTTAAGGTCATCACCAAGCTACAAATTAAGAGAATCTGTCTGCACTCGTCTTCCATTCTTACCCTAAAGGCTTCTTTGCCATCGCCCATACCCATTAGGATTGTAAAAAGTGAAAAGAAAAAGAAAGGGAAAAGATCAAGACAGTTTTTTAAAAATCAGTAAGTATATTTAGAAATGTTAAGAACCATAAGTGCCATGGATTGTTTTGCTGGATCATTAAACATCTGTCAGCCAAGTGTGGACGTAGGCAGGCATTATAACAAGGTTTCCTTAAAAAAAAAAAAACCCTAATCAAACAAGAGAAAAATAAACCTAACTAAACAAAAATTTGCCGGTAACTTCTTTCCTACCAAAGCAAATTAGAAATCTCCTTGCATCTGACAAAGGTAAACAAGGGGGAGAAAAAGATAATGGCTACACCTTCTTGTCATTATCAAGCCAAGTTTAAGGACAGTGTGGTCTCAATTGAAAAGAGAGGCTTGAGGATGTGTGTACACTTGGGTGTAATTTCAGGGGGTTCGTGGAAGGGCAGTGATTGCAAAGCATCCAGTGGCTCTACGTCCCTCCTCCCCACAAGCAGGCCCTCAGCCTGGCTTCATATCTGATCTCCACATGCGGCCACCAGGACCAGTGGCACTTGACCCCTTCCGGTTCTGCCTCGCTCTGCAGGCTCCTGGTTCCTTGTTGTGCTGATCTCCTCTGATTTGACTCGAGAGAGAGATCACCATCCGGGGCCACTGCACAAGATTCATTAGACATCACATTTTCCTCGCTTTCTGACACGGGATTTTTTCTTGCAGGGGAGCACGTTGCTAGCACACACCTGCTGCCCCAGACCCTTGGTGGAGGATTCCCCATGGGGACTGATTCACTTCGATTTGGCAGATCAGCTCGAGGCTTCAAGCTTGCCACCTTCCTGCTGGTTCCTCCTCCAGTTTTCCATCAGCTGAATGTTGAATCTCTACCTCCCATTGTTTTCTCTCCATACTAGACTCCCACATTTAGTTGGGGACGTCACAAATTTGGCCACCATGGCTTCACCCAGAGAAAATCAACAGCACCACTTAGGGAGATTCATACATTCAACAGTTTCCTGTTGATTAGAAACTGATCACAAACTCTAATACAGTGGCCTCAGATCATTCACACTCCTGCTAACGCTCCCCCCATTCTTAGAGTTCCGTGCAAGGCCCACCAGCACGCGTGTAACTATCACAGCGTTACCCTTGATAAAAGCCTCCAAGCCTAACGGCTCAGGCAAGAACGTATCACGGGGCAGTAGACCTGGAAAAGCAACCCCCTGAACGTCTCACGAAAATAAGCACACTCCTTAAAGCATCTCAAGTTCCACTAACTTTATGGGAAGTATTTACCTTCCCTTACGCTTGTCTATCACCAGCTCACCTGTACTAATTCCCTAGTCGACTCTAAAGCATGGGGAAGGGCCTTTTCTGGGTCCACTTACTGAACAGTCAGATAACAGCACTCAACTCCACGTCTGTGGGCCCTGGGAACTGCACAAAGCTCTGGGGCGAGATGGGATTGGCTATCTTGTCAGTCTGTCAGCACGGACCCCCTGGTCTCTAGCTGCAGGGACAGTGTGATTCTAATAAGCTTTGCTTCCTTCAGGTTCCCTGCGGCGTTTGTCCTCAAAAAGATCGAGGCAGGAAAGCAGACTGCTTATAGCCAAGAGCAAGATAGAATGGACCAGAATCACAGGCCCTTCCTTGACCTTCCCCAACTCTTCCAGCCTTGCTCTCATTGCCGCACTAATACCAAAGAAAACTAAACATAACTAGCTGTGATTCTTTCTCAATGTAGGTGCCTACTGCTGTTATGACTGTAGGAGACAGATTTGTCATTGTTGAAATACCTTCTCACTGGGCTAAGAACAAGTTAATGAGTAATGAAAATGTCACCTTGGGGGTGGAGAAGAAGGAGCATATTATAATGAAAATTGTTGGCCAGAACACTGGGGACTTAATTTATAATTTTAGCTTCTGGCAACTAAAACTTATAAACCAATGGCACTAAACAATCTTAACAATATCCCCCTAAATGAGAAACTGTCTTATGGTTTATTTTTCTTTTTTTACTTTATTTTTGACAGGGGGGATGAATGGGAGAGGGACAGAAAGAGAGAAGGAGGGAGGTGGGGTAAGAGAGAGAGAGGGAGAGACAGAGAGAGAGAGAGAGAGAATCCAAAGTGGCTCTGTGCTGACAGCAGTGAGCCTAATGTGAGGCTGAAACCCACAAACTATGAGATCATGACCTAAGCCAAAGTCATATGCTCAACTGAGCCACCAAGCACTCCTGCTCTACAGTGTATAAAGTACTTCTATGCCCTTTATTATCTGTGTTTCACTCGACAACTTTTGAAGTGGGCAGGTCAGGAAACACTTTATCATTGTTTTTACAGATGAGGAAACTGAGTCTCAGAGGAGCTGAGTGACTCCACACTGGCCTCAACACTGGCAAGTGGCAGAGACAGAACTGAGACTGTCTGACTCCGAGACCTTAATGTCTCAAGTGCCAGCAGCCTGAGGGTAGGAGGGTACTGCATTCATCGGTCAGATGGGATCCAACACACAGGGAATGACATGAGGCTCCTTACACTAGGGTCACATGTTTCAGGGACCGATGTAACAAGAAAGAAGGTTGGAGGAGTCATTACAAGATATCCGACAATTCTGGACGTGGGTTACTTAGTGAGAAGCAAAGGGTGCAGAGAAGTAGGATTGTCAAACTATAGAATACATTTTGGGAAAACTGTCATATATTCCTGGACTTATTACCAAGACGGAGGTATAAATAGATCTATTACTATCTTCACATGTATTTTTTATTATTTATATTTGAGAGAGATAGAGAGACAGAGAGAGAGAGAGAGAGAGAGAGATAAACAGACAAAGTGTGAGCAGAGGAGGTGCAGAGAGGCAGACACAGATCCAACGCAGGCTCTAGACTCTAAGCTGTCAGCACAGAACCCGATGTGGGGCTCGAACCCACGAACCGTGAGATCATGATCTGAGCTGAAGTCGGACGCTTAACTGACTGAGCCTCCCAGGCGCTCCTCACACGTATGTTAATCTCTGAAAGGACTCTGCAACTTTCCCATAAAAACAAAACAAAACAACCCACCACCACCACCAAACCCAGGACATTTCATTCCTCAACAAACTTCCTACTTATTCTTCGACAGGCAATCTGCTTTGCTCTAAAGTGTTATATCCTTGCAGAGCTCACCCATGAGAAAAGACCTCTTATAAAGTTCCTCTTCTGGTTTTATCCATGTTACCAAACCAACGCATTAATGAATTTATTCATATAATGTGACTACTGGCCCACATTATGAAGGTCTGGCTGGACAATTCAGAAGAGTAAAGCTATCGAAGTGTCCGTCTCCTTACGAGCGCAGGCTTGCTAGGAGTCAGAATATAAGCTTACACTTGACACACTAAAAAAGTGAATCAAAATCATTGGCTTAAAACATATTTCTAAATGCTGCTTTTGTTTTGGGTTGTTCTCTCGCCTCCGGATCGTACAGTGATGGCACGGAGGAAATAGGGAGTGTAGAGACACAGCTGTGAGTCTTTATGGCTCTGCTCCGGCACCGCTGGGAGGAGGGGGCTGGTGGGGCCGAGCAACGGCTGTTCTCCGTCACAACGCCTGGACACCACAGCACGCGATGGCGAAAGGGACCTGTCCGGGCCTACATTTCACCTTCACCCTGACCTCCAGCCTAGGAACAAGTGGCAGGTTTTCTTTCTTTAGTCCCACCCTGACATGGTGAAACTGAAAGTTTCTTGAGGCCAAGCATTTCCACAAGACACGTCTGTTCGAACGGGTAAGAAACATCCGTTTGGTTTTAATATTGGTTCAAGTTGTAAGGCCGAGACGTGTTTCATGAAGTCTCCTCCTCACCTCGCCACCACCCA